>NC_142929.1:158624361-158636861 GCF_046866305.1 Octopus bimaculoides | reverse complement strand
GAAGATAACTATATGGTTGATCCTCCTGTTTTTTTTTTGTTTTTTTTCTAGTAGAAAGATCAATCGTATAAAGTTATATTTAGATATTTATCAAATCGCTCTCATTAAATAGCCTACCATCTTAAGAAGTGAAAGTGTCTTATGAAACCCGGACAATGTAGTTATGATACAAGCAAAAATTCTAGGATCAGAACTTCAACGCTTTTGACCACAAATCAGGGTTGACTGGATGTTAAGCAACAACAACAATTACAGAAACAATCTTCAAATTATTTATATTCACAATAACCTACACATTATCGATATCTAGATATAAGTTCGGGGACAGCTGCAGTTAGAGTCATCTATTTTGGAACAATATAACTTATTCTCAAAGGAAAGGTATGAAATAGTGAAAAAGAACTTCCTCTTTTGACGAGATGTAATAGCTCTGTTAGCCAGCACAACTGCACTGAAATACGAGAATATTTTCAAAATTAAGAGTAAACTCCTCCAGACTGACTTCCAGCAGATTAATTATCAAGTAATTAAGTCTTCATGATAAGGTCGATGCTAACACATTCCAGGTAATAAGCTTTATTCCAAGCGGTGTGAGAAGGAAAAACACGCTTAGTGATTAACTCTGGTCACGAAAGTTGAGAGAGAAACACACTGTTTTAATTAATTAAAATACATTCAAAAAGCTACGTAGTCAATGCAGCGATGAGCGGATCTGATCTTGGCTGCGTGGTGGCAACTCCAGGTATGTTTAGGGCATATTAGATTTGACCGGCGATGTTTGCTGCATACCAGTACAGCCAACCGGTGGACACATGATCATATATATATATATGCAAAAAGCGGGAAAATTCCCGCTTTTTGCATAGATGTATAGGGATAAACATTATTCCGTTTGCTATGTCGGATACATAAGGTGTTCGTTTTGGTAAGGTGAGGATTTTGTTTATTTTTATATATCTGTACGATACTATACTGATGATCGAAAGCTAGATATTATTCTAGTAGTCGTGAAATCGTTCGATATATAGTTGAGTTCAATTTTTAAAAAGGTTAGTTTTTTTAAGAGTTCGGTAAAAATGTGTTTATTATGGAAGTCTAGTGTGTGGCATTATTCTGTAGTAATGCCCTTATATAAATATATATATATATATATGTATGTATGCATGTATGTATGTACGCATGTATGTATGTGTGTGTATGTATGTATGTATGTATGAATGCATGTATGTATATCTTTTATCATTTATCTGCTTCACTCATTTGACTGCGGCTATGCTGGGGCGCCGCCCTGTAGGGATTTTAGTTGAACAAATCGACCCCAGGACTAATTCTATCGCCTTGTACTAATTCTATCGTTTTCTTTTGCCGATCCGCTAAGTTATGGGGACATAAACACATCAACACCAGTTGTTAAGAGATGGTGGGAGATAAACACAGACACAAAGACACGCACAGAAACAAAGTGTTTATAAAGGTGATGATATCCAATCTTCCTGCTGTTTTTACGTCTGTACTGCGTTCGAAATATGACCTACTTGTAAGGCGGCGAGTTAGCAGAAACGTTAGCACGCCGTGCGAAATGCTAAGCGGTATTTCGTCTGTCTTTATGTTCTGAGTTCCAATTCCGCCGAGGTCGATCTTGCCTTTCATCCTTTCGGAGTCGATAAATTAAGTACCAGTTGCTTTCTGGAGTCGATCTAATCGACTTACCCCTCTCCCAAAATTTTGGGCCTTGTGCCTAGAGAAGAAAAGTATATGACATACTTGTCTGAATTTGAACTCTGAACGTAAATATGGGCGAAATGCAGCTAAGCATCTTGCCCGTGGTGTTAGTGAACCTGCCAGCTCGCCGCTGTAAATTCACCACACATTCTTTTCTACTCTAGGCATAAGGCCCGAAATTCTTTTGGGGAGGGGCCAGTTGATGATATTGAGCCCAGTACGCCACTGGTACTTAATTTATCAACCCTGAAAGGATGAAAGGCAAAGTCGACCCCGGCGGAATTTGAACTCAGAACATAAAGACAGACAAAATACAAGCCAAGCATTTCACCCGGCGTGCTAACGTTTTTGCCCGCTCGCCGCCTTATGGATTCATCACATATTGAATGATACGTTTACCTAACTGGATCATAATCAAGAAGACATGCTGAAAAATACGGATAATATTAATCAACTAGTAATATTGCTTTCAATTTTTTGGTGCAAGACCAGCAATTACGGAGTGGGGCAAAGTTAATTACATCGACCACAGTGCCCAACTGGTAATTATTTCCTCGGCCCCAAAAGGATAAAATGTAAAGTTGAGGTCAGCAGAACTTGGGCTTAGAACATAAAGGCGGACAAAATGTCGCTTAATATTTTGCCAGGCGTGCTAACGATTCTGCCAGCTCGCTGCCTTCTGGTTTCTTGGTTATGTTAATATTTCTTAAACGTGTAAATGTTTCTCACTCGCTTTGTAACGTTCACTGTGTTAGATATTTGAGGTTATTTTAATTTGCTATAATAATTCCGTTGACATATAGATTTCATCAGAAGAATATTAACTCACCTCAGTACTTTATTATTATTTTATGAAGAAGACTGGCAAAGTTGATAGCAGTGGAATTTGAACGCAGGACCTACTTTATACGTAAATATTACAAGGGATTTTGATTGACACTCATACAGTTCTGCGAATCCTATCACCGCGGAGCGCGAGAGGAGTAATATAGAAGGGTTTGATATCTCTTTTACTCTTTTACTTGTTTCAGTCATTTGAATGTGGCCATGCTGGAGCACCACTTTTAGTCGAGCAAATCGACCCCAGGACTTATTCTTTGTAAGCCTAGTACTTATTCTATCGGTCTCTGTTGCCGAACCGCTAAGTTATGGGGACATAAACACACCAGCATCGGGGGGACAAACACAGACACACAAACACAAATAGACATATATATATATACATATACATATATACGACGGGCTTCTTTCAGTTTCCGTCTACCAAATCCACTCACAAGGCTTTGGTCGGCCCGAGGCTATAGTAGAAGACATTTGCCCAAGGGGCCACGCATTGGGACTAAACCCGGAACCGTGTGGCTGGTAAGCAAGCTACTTACCACACAGCCACTCCTGCGCCTATATATATGATACAGAAAGAATTAGATGTCGTTCTCTATGAATACCAACAAGAAAAGTTCTTCGATATGCGGTAAGATGGAAAGGTGAAAACTTATCCATGTAAATATTACAAGAAATCCGTATTTAGGCGAATACAAAATCTAAAACCAGCATTGAAGGAATTTTCTTCACGTACTATATTTATATAATGAGAACGCTAACGTATTTGTATTTAGTATCCAGAACGCTCGCTTAAGGTATTTCTCTCAGCTTTATTCTAATATATATTAGAATTAATATTATTATAGAAGTACAATGACTAAAATGACCTTCAAGGCAGTTGAAACACACAAATGTTGTCTCCTAAAATAGGAAATAGGGGCTCTACGACCAAATCAATCCTACATTTGCTCCTCGACCACCCGTATTTGATATATCAGTTACAAATTGAAATAGCTGAAGAAAATATCTGCCACGATAATAGAAACTGTCAAAATTGCATTCAGATATATTAAGGTAGATCTATGCTTCGTCAAATATATTAGATGGCTTCATAAGATATGAATATATATATATATTCATTCAGAGATCTCCATGAGGCATGTGCGAGTTTATGTGTATGTGTATGTATATACAGTAGCATATATATATGTGTGTGTGTATGTATCTATATATATATGTATATATGCATGTGTGTGTGTCTGTCTTTGTGTGTATATGCAGAGGATACAAACACATATATACACTGTTTTATATGAGACAGACAGACAGACAGACAGACATGGAGAAAGAAAGATAGGGAGAGAGAGGGGACGAGAGGAAATAGTATATACGTTTTTGTAACAGAATATTTAGACTGATTAAATAAATGCGTATACGTGTATATACATCGGGAAAGGATATGCTTTTACAATGACTTATACAAGTATTTATAAACTAAGACGTACATTTAAATGCACACATTTATATATACACAAATACACACTTACACACATACACTCAGGGATATAAACATAGATACAAACAGTGCTGACTTGCTAAATAGACATGCTTTAGTATGTGTGTGTATATATTCATATATACATAAATGATATATATATATATATATATATATATATATATATATATATATATATATATATATATATGCGTGTGTCTGTGTGTGCATATACACATGCATACATACGTAAGGTTATATGTATATATGTATGTGGGTATATATGTAAGTATATGTCAATGCATGTATATTGTTTGAAAACATCGATAAAAATTTTTAAATTTATTTTAATTTTAATTTTCAAATATTGTTTTTAATTCATCTTAAGAACTTTATTATTCCAAACATGCTTCAAGAGTGTTATAGGAAGATTCGAACCAGATTCTCATGAAAAGTAAGATTAAATTAGAACGCAATCATGTTTGCAAACACTGTATATCTAAACGACAATCTGTTTCTCATATACAAATATATATGTATATATGTATGTGTGTATATATATATATATATATATATAAATAAATAAATATATGTGTGTGTGTGTGTATATATATGCATTTGGAAAGAATATGTTATTATAATGACATACGAGTATTTATAAACACAAAATATGCGTGTGTGTATGTATGTATGTATGTATGTATGTATGTATGTATGTAAATTTATAGTCTGTGCATGCGTATACGTGTGAGTTGAGTTCCTCAGCATTTTGTTGTAAGATCGAGATGTGTGGTATTCAGTATATTATTGTTTACTTGACTTGTCAAAGTCTACCATTACACTAATAGATGCTCCTCACCACAAACACAAAAAGCAATACACCTATTACAATTAAACAAACACAGTCGAACACACACACACGCATATACTTGTATACATCATAATCAAAATACATATTAATTCCATATAAAAGATATAGAGGAAGATGTGGTAAGGTACATAGAAAATCATTGAAAAGCTAATTAATAACAAAGGTAGTATGATCAATTTGTGTGTGGTTTATCTTGAGGAAGTGACCATCCCAGTTTTCAACAATGAATCCGTGTGTACGTCTGAGTGAGTGGATGCGCGTGTGTGTGTGTGTGTGTGTGCGCGTGAGTGTTGGCTCGGGCATACTAGTTCTTCAGAGCCTTGTCTTAAACAGTATCAACAGGTGTGGCATTTAATATAAACTCTGCGTCCTGATGCTATTCTGCTGTCCCACCTCCACCTTTTCTTGCTGATGCTACTACTACTACTACTACTACTACTACTACTACTACTACTCTAATAATAAAAATTATGATTATAATATTAATGATAATAAGCCAGAAGAAAAATCTAACAATAGCAAGGATAGATTACAAAAAAGCCTTTGACACCATCCCATGCTCATGGATAAGTGAATGTTTGAGAATATTCAGTATAGCAGACAATATAAGACAAGTAATTAGCTTTAACATGGGGAAATGGAAGAGAGGAATTTTCCAAGGAGACTCGTTATCTCCTTTAATATTTGTCTTACATTTGATCCCACTCAGTTTAATATCCAGGAAGGCAAAGGCAGGGCATAAATTCAGAAATAGTGAGGGAAGAATTTACCATTTGCTCTACATGGATGATCTGAAGCTTTTTAGTGAGAATGAAAAAGAGTTAGATTGCTTAATACAGACTATAAGACACTTCAACGAAGATATAGGCACACAATTAACAAGGAAAATTACCTAACAATATATAATTCCCCAATAGGTGGGAGATCCCGGCCAATGGAAGGAGTCGGGTTAATCTTTACGATGGACTCGGATGATAGCCAGATCCGTCCTACGCGTGAAAATAACTGTTGTCCACGAAGCTCCACAAGTCAACAATGAGCGGACACTGTACTAGCGCATGCAGAACGGTTTCCTCGCTCCGCATGCACCTCGGACCGGACCGTCTGACTGCATAACCGTGCCTGTAGAGCTTATCACGAACCGGCAGCGCTCACCAGTAGCACTGCTAGGCCAGAGATTTCTGGAAATTATCCATAGGCCCCGGCCCGAAAAATCCTCCGGAAGAAACCAGCCAGTTGATCCCTATCAACGCCCAGAGACTCTCCGAGATCGTTGTCACTGTTGTCTTCCCCTTGTTCGGATCTCAGTAGCATCATCACACCTCGGCTAACAGATCTGGGGATTCTCCCGTTCTACTGCCAGTTGAGGTAAATATCTACCAAAATTTCACCGAATAGGTCTGGCATATGAATATAAAGTCCGAAGGGCAGGCCATCCAATCCCAAAGACATCTCCCTCGTGCAATTGTCCAGTGCGTCACTTATATCTTCCACTGTTATCGGTATTTTGCTGAACTCCGCATCACTAACCGAAAGCCGCGGCAGTCCATCGAGGTATGAGGTGAAGTTCACCTCCGCCTCCGTACCACCACGCGCATCGTACAGTTCAGCAAAGTACCGCTGAAATTCTGTATAAATATGTTTGAGCTCGGGCAGCATGCACCCGTCCCGAACCATCAAAGACCGAATTGTAGTTTTATTGCCAAGTTGTGCTTCGGCCACCCGGGGCCATCGAACAGCTGCTTTCATTCCCTCGTGTCTTAGAGCACGTGCCCTAGCTCTGACAATGCAACCTTCATGCTCGATGATGAAGAATTAGTTCAGAACCAATCTCGCTGCCAGCACGTCGGTCGCTATGCCACTACCGAGTGCCTCTTCTAATTTCCTGACTAGTTCTCCCTCTACTCTAGTATTCTCTATAACTAATTCCCTGCTAAATCCTGCCACTTCTACTCTAACCGCCCATTTAGGGCTGCCCACCATCTGTTGTTGACGACTGTACCCGTCAATTTTCGATGGACTAACTTACTAATCCGGTCTCTGGAAGCTTGGCGCGCCTAAAAAGACGCGTTTAGCTTCCAGTGTCCGGGGCCCTACATGGGGCGACCATACAGATCACAGATTTGTGGTCCGTATAGCTGACAAGAAAGCCCCACACAATCCACACGTGGATCCAAAATGGCGTTCCAGTCGCCCACTAACACTAAGGAGTGATATGTCCCAAGAAAGACCTCCAAACGTCTAAAGAAATCCGGCTGTTCCGCTTCGGTCGGAGCGTACACAGCGACCTGTCTAAAGGCACTGCCTTCATTATCATTCACGTCCAGGACAACCATCCTACCTTCTGGGCCCAGGAAGACCAACCGTATCTCGAGATCCAGGCCTTTTCTGAACAACACCGCCACCCACCCCCCCATTTCGGTCGACTATGAGATGCAAAGATCTCATAATCATCGAAAATGGGCGCTAAGGCGCGCGTGTCCGAGATCCTGGTCTTACTGGCAGCTGTTATGTCTAATTTTCACCACCTAAGATCATTCAGTAAGCAACCTTGCTTCCATGACGACTCCAGACCAAGTACATATATACTGCCCACTCTAAGCAATGTCATATTAGACGATGGGAATGTGTGAAAGTAGGAGAGAGAGCTACTTACGAAGGCTTTGTAGGGGAATGGGAGTGCTTACTCTGCCCCTCTCGTTGGATGTGGGTTTTTTTCCTCAACAGTTCCTTGTAAAGTCTGATATTGCGGTCCTTTTGAAAGTCCCCTACAAACTGGGTGTATCTATATTTCAAAATTTTGTAGTCGCTTTGAGTAGCTTTGAATAATTTTATGTGTGTCGGTGTATTGGTGGTTGGTGTGACATAATTGGATTCATTAATATCCATGTGTTTGTAGATCTGTTCTATTAATTCGTTACATTTTGTGCTTATAACCGTGAGATTTATAATGTCTGGATTATGATCATTTGGTGGAATGCAATCCAACTGTTCTGTATGTAGGCTGTGTTGTGTTTGTGATGGTTTTGGAGGTTGTGGTGGTAGTGACGGTGATGATGTTATTGTTGCCTCTGCGTGTGTAGGTGAGTTTATGCATGGTGTGCTGTTGTTATTATTCCTTCCCTCCTCCATTTTCTCGTACCTTCCTGTTTCGTTTTCGAGTTAACGTTTGTGCTTTTGTGCTCTTCCGTATTTTCCTTCCTTTTCATGTGAATATTTGCCATGCCTGTCCCTCCTTATTTCTGTCGTTTTCGTTGTCCGAATAGGGGAGGAGTATTTCTTCCGCAGGTATTTGTTTACTGTTGGCATTGTTAATGATGTTGCCATTACTTTTGGTGGGGAGTTCCCTGTTGCTGCCTTTGTTGTTGCTGCTCGTGATGTGGTCGTTGTTGTTTGTGATGTGGTTGTTGCTGCTGCTGTGCATTCTGCTTGACGTTGTGCAACGTTGTGCAGTTGTTTCCACTCCACTTGTTGTTGTAGCTGCAGCTTCTGCCGGTGCTGTAGTGGTTTTTGTGGATGCTGGTGTGTCCAATTGTCTCTGGTGGTGTTGTTGCTGTTTTTGCTGCTGCTGCTGACGCTGCCGTCTTTATGATTGTAGTGGCGTTAATGGTTGCTGCGGTTCCTTTTTTCCTTCTTTCTTTCTTTCTTTCTTTCTTTCCTTCAGGCAATAGGCACTGATGTGACCTGAATCGCCATAGAAGTAACATCTCAGCCTTCTTCCTTCCACGATCACCTGCAGATACTGGACTCCAGGGATTTCTATTAGAGCAGGAATTTTCTCTACAATTTCTGGTTTTACTTGCAGTAGAATTTCCAACCTTATCCTAACCCAGTTCTCTTTTTTGGGGGGATTTTTGGATTTGGGAATTTCTAAGAGACTCCTAGGATCTTCCAGCACCACGGCTTTCACTACCTACAAGAAATCGATCTTTCATGGACAGACATCTGTACATGATTTTTTTTTTGTTTTTTTGTTGTTTTTTTTATTGCCTCTAGTAGGCTTTGAGGCACATTTAGTGTGGCATTTCTTCACGTCTTATAATCCTCTCAGCTTCCTTTAAATGTTCTTCCTTATCCTTTAACAACATAATTTCAGACTTATTTGTAACTTTTGCGAAGGAAATGTTATTTCCATTTGAACCTTTTCTTTCTTTGTTCGAAATGTTACTGACTTGTGTGGTGGTGATATTTTCCTTGCACAATTGGCTGCTGGTTATGCTTCGTGCTTCCTTGCTCGAATTCTCATTACTCCTGACACTTCCACTGCAGTTGTTGTTGTTGTTGTTGTCATTGCTGTTGCTACTCCTCCTGCTACTACCACTATCATTTACATCTAGAGTGAGTAGGGGCGAGTGACGGCAAAAGACAATTTCGCGTTCTACATCTCCTCCCACTTCCCTCGCTTGTTGACTTGCTAATAAAGACGATGTCTTATTAAATTTTGCAAATTTGAAAGGAAAATTAATTTTCTTTTCGAGTGATTTTTGCCCCGCAGAGCAAAAAGCGTTATAACAATAAAATATAACAATAACAATCTTTTTGGAGGTAAACAAGGCACACACTTACGGAGCTCTGAAATACACGTCCAGCTCTGGCGACAAAGATAGTAATAATAATAATAATAATAATAATAATAATAATAATAATAATAATAATAATAATAATAATAATAATAATAATGATAATAATAATAATAATAAGTGAGGCGGATAATAATTATTGAAGATAACGAAGAAAGAGTAAACAAATGGAAAATGAAATCTCTTCGTGAGCAATATCTCAGAGAAATCGAAGGAAAACACAAGATCCAGACTTGGAGATGGCTAAGAAAAAGTGATCTAAAAGGATTACTGAGGCATTGCTATGCAGATGCCAGGAACAAGTTTTGAGAATTAATCACAGCAAGTTCCAAATAGATAAAAACAGTGAATCTCCCCTTTGTAGGATGAGTGGCAACAGAAACGAAACAATCTCACTTACTGTGAGTGAATGTAGCAAACTGGCCCAAAAGCAATACAAAAACAAACACGATAACGTGGCTAAGTTCGTCCTAGACAGATCAAGGAAATTGTGCGAACATGAACCAGGAGTCACCGAAAACAAAGAATATAAGATACTGGGGGATTGTACAATCCAATGTGACATCCTAATCGATGTTCGGAGACCAGATATTGTTGAGGTAAATAAAAGAATAAAGGAAACCAAAATTATAGACATTGCAATACCTGGGGATGCACGTACAGATGACAAAGGACTAGAAAATACTGAAAAGTACAGAATACTTAAAGACGAAATTGCAAGAATATGGACTATGAGGGGAGTATCTGTCATTCCAGTAGTTGTAGGAGCACTCGGAGCACTAACAACCAATTTCGAGAAATATTTCAAGGAAATCGGAATCGACACGAGATCAGAGCAAGCCCCCAAAACAGCTCTGCTGGCGACAGCTAGGATTTTGAGATTGGTTCTTGGATGTTGAAAGGCTCCCACGATAATTAATAACCAAGTATCAAATTTTGTAATGTCCGGACAGAGACCCTGTAAGAGCTCTGACAGTGAGCTGTTGTCCGCTCTCACTGAATCTACTAGAGCAAACAAAACCGAGTGCTCTGAGAAGTAAAACAATAATAATAATAATAATTGCTTGAAATTTAAACACCATGTCAGCAAGTTCGAGAGAGAGCAAGTCTATTACATTCATTCCCAGTGTTCAACTGGAACTTATTTTATCGACCCTGTAGCGATGAATGCCGACTTCGGCGGAATTTGAACTCAGAAAGTAAAGAAGGACGCAATGCCGCTAAACAGTTTATCCGGCATGCTAATGATTCTACCAGCTAACAACAATAATAATATCAATGATGATGATGGTTACTTTAATTGACCACAGGGGCCCAAGACATTGAGAATAATATCAAAGGATGAATTACTGCAAATGCGGCGTATAAAAGGTGGTGTTTACAGCGATCAAAAGAAATCAACATTAATGAATACATAACGAACGATATAGACGTTGTCATCCAAATATCGCTCAACCGTGATAAATCTAACTAGTGTAATTTTGGGAAATCCATCAGTCATCTAAAGTGCACTCTCCCAATTTCTTTTCTCTTACTTAGAAATATATGATCAGAATAAACCCGTTTAGTCAACATATTTCCCATTCGAATTCTCTTTCCGAAAAATACACTCGATGGCAGATTACACTCATTAACCTCAGCTTCCTCTTCTAATGGATTCTGAAGAGGTTCCTCGCATCAAACCTTTCAGATGAGTCCGCCATACAAAGTCTTTCGTCACAACCAATAAGCAGCGCAAGATTTGCCGATTTTTCCTGCCAAAGGAAAATGGTGCATCATCTTTATTATAGACTCGGTGTACAGCCAGATTTGTCCTACATATGACAGCAGTTATTCAATACAAGCTCACAAGCTGATAATGCAAATACAGTGAAAGATGGTGTAGAGGAAGACTTCGTGCTCTTGCACGCATCTCGCACATTTTCGGCTGTCGGCACTTCCAGTGCTGAATAGTTTGACTCGCACTAATAATGCCCCGGCACCACTACAGCACAACTGTACCAAGGATGTTTGATGCGAAAGAGATTTCGCTGTTGTTTCTAGTACGCTAAGGTTACAGTATTTACTTTGAAGGAATTTCACTGCTGTATTTAGCAGACGATCTCCTTGATTTGAAATTAAACTATCGTTGACATTTATCTGACGCGCTAACCATTCTGCCAATCGACCATCGTCGTCATTTCCGCCACAGAGCTTCTTAAACGAAATCGCAAACATTTATTTCCTTATTTTTAAAGGCGATAGGGTGTGATTTCAGAGTGATTAAACCACTATTTGAGACAGGTCGAACGATCATATAATAGCTCTCTCATTGGCACCAATATTTCCATCATTATCATACCACTATCTCAATAGTATGTATTTCCATATTTAAGAGGCGAAAAGATAAACACATTTCTTTCCTTCTCGCTCTTTTTCCTTTTTTGCTTCTTTTTGTCCTTCTATTTTCCATGCAATATTTTCTGATTGTTAACATATTTTGCTTGATTTGTATTTTTCTCTATCTTCTTAATCTTTTTGTTTTCTGAGTTTTATTAATCATCTCATCATTTGCAATCTGAGAACGTCACCACTTTATTGGGTGTTGCTGGTCGACATGGGTAATTTGATATACGGAAGAATCAGGAGTGTCCCACAATGATCATGTTAGTGTTATTGATCCATGCATCTCTGCTACTCAGCCACAGCCGGAAGAAACAAGAAGAAAAAAAAAACTAGCAAAATAACGCGCAAAACAAATTACGATATCACAGACAAAATTTGCTCCATAACAAAACACAAAATAAGGAAAACCTCAAACGTAAGAGAAGTGGTAATAAAACAAAATAGAAAGTATTTGCCAAGAATATATAGGTGAGTAAAAAGAAAAAATTGAGAAAATTGTATCACTTTTATTCACCATATCAACGGTTAATCTCTTTCACAGAGAGAACGAGGGGGATAAAGAGTGAGATGAAAATAATATTAAAAAAAAGTTAAGAGAATATTAAAGAATAAAAATGGAATGTAA
>NC_142929.1:158614361-158621861 GCF_046866305.1 Octopus bimaculoides | reverse complement strand
AAAAAAGAGAAGAAAAAAGAGAAGAAAAAAAGAAAAAACAGGAAAAGAGGAATAAAGAAAAGAATGAAAAAAGAAAAAAGAAAAACAAGGAGAAAGATAATAATGGAAAGCGTACCAGTTAGTAGTCAGTCAAGATAATTTGAAAGTAGGAATGGGAAAATGAGGGTGATAGAGAGAGAAAAGTATTAGATTGTAAAAAGATAGAGAGGGAGGTATAAAAAGTAAAGGAGTGTCAGTTATATAGTGATAGAGTCTAAGTGATGGGGCAGAGAGAGGAGTAGTAGTATGGAATGAAGAATTTAGGAATATAGATTAGGTGGTTGGACAGGTCAGTGCTTAGTAGCAGAAGAAAATATATATGTGATGTATACATATGTGTATATGTGTATATTAGACATGTATATATATATATATATATACATACACACTTCACGTCTAGCTGTACAGCCTTTTTGCTTGTTTGTTTATTCACCGTTTCGTTTTCCTGTCTTGTTTTCCGTCCGCCACTACCCTCCACGAAAATAATTTAATTTGTGTTCGTGGGAAGAACCATTTCAACGATGCGTACTGCCTTAATTCTTCGAAACGCCGGTGTTTTAATGGAGGCAGCTGATGAAGGAGATGTTTCTACGTGGGTTGCTTGTTTGTTGTACCTTGTTTATCATTTTATCCATGTTCTTTTGCCACGTCATGTACCCGGTTATGTATCTATATGTACATGTAGATGAAGGTATGTACATACATGTACATATATATGCATATACTTATATATTGTTTATATATATATATATATATATATATATATATATATATATATATATATATATATATAATTCTTTAATACAGACGTTTATACATATCTATATCTACATATACAACTCGTACTCATGTGTATATGTACATATGCACACCCATATATACGTGCGTTTGTACGTATTATTGGCCTTGTATTCGCAGGTATACATACTTTGCATGCATACATACATTCACACATACACATATACATACATTCACACATACACATCTACATACATACACGCATGCACACACACATTCATATACATGCACATATGCATGCAAGTATATACACACGAATATAATTAAATGGTTGTGATATTCGAGTATGAGTGAGGAATTAGATAGGGAGTAAGAATTAAAATGTAGTTTATAAGGTTATTGGCATTGTGGAAATATACTGTATGGTTGTTTAGTCATTTGGATTTGTGGTAGAATTTGAATGTGTGAAAAAAACCAGTGGTTGCATGTGCTTCGTGCCTCATTATATTTATTTAGCAGTGCTAGGGAGTTTTGCTTTAATATGTGAAGTGCCTCCTTCAGGCAAAATTTGCAGGTTGAGCGTTGACCTCAGTAGGGAAGCTTTGAGTCCAGTATGTACAACGATAGAGTATAGGAAATATGTACCCCATTACCGTTGAGGAATACAATAAATCAATAAAGAGAGAACTCAACAAATCCTACAAGCTGGCACCAACATCTGCCCTAAATGAAATCAACAGCAACCACTGGTATGGCAAAATTTTTATCGCTTTTAAACTGATAGTGACCCCTTCAAGCATATAAATGATGCACGTGTAAAGCTATTCATTAGATATGATATTTAGTTCTTAATGGAATGTTATATGATCAGTATTAATTTTGAATATAGTCTTGAAAAACAGGTTAGTTAGTGAGAATTTCAAAGAAAATTAATCAGTATATTATTTACCAAAGAATACATTCTATTTAGAAGAAATTGTTTTTCTTAAAGGAATAAATATTTTAAAATGTTGAATAATTTTGATACGGTTAAGATAAGCTGCGGTAAGAAAGTAAATTAAAGTGAATTAGAAATAAATTACGATTAAATAAAACTAAAAACAAAATAAATTAAAAAGTAATGTAAAAATAATAATTAAAAATATTGTAAAAATACACTAATGAAAAATGTTCAAGATTTGATGAGGATAATAATAATAATAATAATGATAATAATAATAATAATAATAATAATAATAATAATAATAATAATAATAATAATAATAATAATAATAATAATAATAATAAGAAGAAGAAGAAGAAGAAGAAGAAGAAGAAGAAGAAGAAGAAGAAGAAGACGAAGAAGAAGAAGAAGAAGAGTAGTAGTAGTAGTAGTAGTAGTAATAGTAGTAGTAGTAGTTCCTCTACTTCTTCTTCTTCTTTTTCTTCTTCTTGCTGAAAGTACAATAGCAATAATATTTTGAAAGCTGAGTAAAAGATTTTGATGAACGAAATAATACCTCTTTTATACATATTATGTTGAATAGCAGGCTCAGACTATTATATTAAGGTGCATTAATCAGTTCTCTATTCAGTATGGAAAGATTTAAACGTCCTTCTAAATAAGTGTGAGCATCTTACCATTAATTCACTTCTTTTATCTAATATGTCGCATTTAAATTTAAGTAATGCAGTGTTTCCTCGAAGCATATCACATTTTAATTTCACACCATTATACTGTAGTGCACTACCTATAGACTACTTAATATCATACCTAACGTTCGTCTCCTTTAGACTGAGACGAATTTACTTACAGTAGTAAATTCTTTTCTTTTTCTAAATTTAGATAAAGTAGTGAAGTTTTCTTTTTTTTAAATTTAAATGAAGAGACTTGATTATATATGCTTGACTTAAAGTCAGTTGCACAAACATCGATATTATAACAAGTGCGTCTACTCATTGCTACTGAACATTTATACACTATGTTCTTAAGTATTGGTTATCCCGTAGACATTTTGGATCCTTCTGATTTGGCGGGCGCCACTTTTTATTTATGTTTTATTTAGTGTGTTTTCTACCGAAACACTTTAAAACTTCGTATACTTGTACATTTTGTCATATAGAACAGACAAAAATTTTCATATTCGAAGTTATTTCATGTTAACAGTTGTCGTATTTCGGTAATTTCAACCAATCACTGACGTCTATTGAGATGAAAACAATTACTGCCGTGGAATGTAAACAACATGTTCTAGCGGTGTCATGGGATCTTTTCCCTTGAATAAAATTAGTGCTGTTGTTTGTCAACAACAACTATCAGCATTACTGTTATTTATGACATCGTTCGTGCGTTTGTACTGGTTTTAGCTTTAGGGATTTAGGGTTAGGGTTAGGGTTTTAGAGTTAGGGTTAGGGTTAGGGTTTTAGGGTTAGGGTTTTAGGGCTAGGGTTTGGCAAAAATACTCATAAACCAGTAGCTGAATTACGACCGGGCCTACCCTGCTGCACAATGGGGTACCTGCCGGGTGCGGCACTTTGGCCATTGGTCCCAGTCTCGTTCACACCGTTATCGTCATCTAATTTGCTTGGAATTTTCACTCACATATGAGGTATGTTTTTAGGCTACGACCAACGGGTATTTTTATCGAGACACCATCTCTATCAATGTAGTCCGCCAAGGTAGCAAGGGCCTTGCTTCCTGGATTTGAACTCAGATTGGTCCTTCTCCTAGTCTGCTTGTCATCTAAGGCTAACGAGTACAGCCTATTCAGAGTACTGGTTATTTGAAAGTGCCAGATACTCGCCTTTTCCCATTTTCTCCTGTTGGTTCGGCGAAGGAATCAAGCTTGGTTGTCAGAGATACGTCTTGCGCTGGCCACTAGGGCATTTTATAAGTGATGGGTGCACACCACCCTGGCATTGACAGAAAAAAATAGGGGAGAAAGAAGAAGTGAGAGTAAAAGAGAGAGAGAATAAAAAGACGGAAAAAGAAAAGCAAAAGTGGATCAACTAAGGTGGGAAGGAAGCCATTTAACATAGCAGGTTCAGCATAATCCATGCAGATCGACAGGGCAAGTGGGTGGACCGCTTAAGAGTGGCTGGAAATACGGAAGTGGGGTAGATATTGAACATAAGGGAAGATGATGGTGGGGTGGGTAGGACGATCGCATCACCGCAGAGAGAAGGTGCCTACTGCAGCGTTTCTTGCAGCCACCAAGTAAAGAATCTGTCGAGAAATAAATTAAAAGTTGCAGAGACATGTCATATATTTTTAGATATATTTTTGTATTATATTAAGATCATAGCTTACGGTGTTTTGGCTGGGACTCACTTGGTTGTAAATAAATATCTAGCATGTTTTTAGCAGCAGCTGAAACTTGTGCTTTGCTGAGAGGGAGAAGCAGAGAGAGAGAGAGAGAGAGAAGGAGAAGGAGAGAGAGGAGAAGGAGAGAGAGAGAAGGATAGAGAGGAAGAGAGAGCGAAGAATAAATTAGAGGGGGGGAATAAGAATTTACCTCGTGGGGTAAAAGTTACTTTCGAGAACTTAATTAAATTCGAGGACGGCACAATTAAGTTCAAATCTACATTTAAGACACAACAATAAATTAAATAAAGTAAAAGTTGCAGAGACATGTCATATATTTTTTAGATATATCTTTGTATTATATTAAGATCATAACTTACGGTGTTTTGACTGTGTTGTTTGTTATTATTATTATTATTATTATTATTATTATTATTATTATTATTATTATTATTATTATTATTATTATTATCATTGCCTTTGCACAGCTTCTAACGCTGGAGATGTACTACGTTGTCAGCTGTTCACTACCAGTGAACTAAGGTAACACTCCTTATTTTTCGAGCATCATCCGGAGTATTCGAGCGGTTCCAAGCAGTGCAGTATTCTGCAAGTGCTCCACCCTTATTGCAGCCCCTATTTGTTCCACGTACTTCACGAGATTTTTGCTCACTGTTCCTAGGGCTCCAACAATTATCGGTACTACTGCTACCCTTTTCATCAACCACCACTGCTTAACTTCTCGATCTAACCTGTCATCTCTCGAATTTTCTTTCTTCCTTATCGCATACCTTGTTATCAGCTGGGCATGCTATATATATTATCCAGCACAGTTTGTTTTATTTCTCAATTAAGACTATGTCCGGCTTCCTATTCTCTATCTCATGGGCGCACTGAATCAAAAATCCCATAGAATCTTTGCATTTCTATTTTCGACGATGCCTTCGGGTTTGTGGTCGCACCAATTTTTTGCTCTGCTAAGTCCATACTTGTTGCAAAGTGTCTAATGGAAGGCCTTGGTGTATTGTCGTGGCGTCTCTTATGTTCCTTCTGGTCTAGTGGCGTACTTTGTCTGGTAATATGCCATACGGTTTCACCGTTTTGTCCACAGATTCTGCACTTATCACTTTCTGCTGTGTTGTCTATTCTGTATTTGATGTAGCTTGTTCTTAGTGCAGCACAGATTAGATCCTCCGTCTCCGGTTTTAAATCACTCTTAGTCATCTACAACCATCTTTTTTCTCTGTCTGTATTATCTTCAACATTCCTATGAAATTGACCATGCATTCTTTTCTTTACCCACCTATTTTCGGTTTCATTCGTTTTCAATTTCTTTTATACTGCTTTATCTTTGCAATCTTTCATCCTACACAAGCCTGACCTTCTTACTTCTAATAATAGCGGTTATGTGGCATTTTTTACATACCATACAATGCTGTTTTCTTCTCTAATGCTGTGTTCGCATCCAATAGTCCTCTTCCTCCTCTTGTTCTTGGTACATAAAGTCTGTCTATGTCACTTTTTGGGTGGAGTGACCCATATCTAGTTAGCAACTTCCTTGTCTTTATGTCTGAGCTATTTAGTTTGTCTACCGTCCATGCGATTACCACTCCTCCATATCTAAAAAGTGAAACCGCCCAGATGTTGATCGCTTCGATCTTATTCCGTCCGTTTAATTTCGACTTAAGGATCAGTCTCAGTCTGCGCAAGTACTCCACTTTCAATTTTTCTGTCATTTCTTTCTATATCAATTTATCCATTTCCAAAATCCCCAAGTACTTATAGCTCGTCTCTTCTATCTGCTTCATAACCTCCCCACGACTATATCGCTAGCCCGTCCGTACATTTGATTCTGCCTCTCTTCAAGACTAACACACCACACTTTCTCATTCCGAACTCCATTATGATATCAGCACTGAAGGTATACACCGTATCAACGAGGGAATTGACTTGGGCTTCATCTTTACCATAAAGTTTCACGTCATCTGTGATTAATAGATGGTTGACTTTTTGTTGGCGGCTTTTGAATACATACCCAGTTTTTGCTTTCCTCAAAATCAGTGTTAGTGGTGTCAAACACAGCAAAAAGTTCAGTGGGGACAGGCAGTTCCCTTGGAAGATGCCCCTCCTAATTTCTACGGTCCCTAAACTTCTTCCGTATGCTGTCAGGTCCGTCCTCCAATTTTTCATACTTTTTCCAATCAATCGCTCAACTTCGATGCAATACCAAATAGGTTCATATACTCCATAATCCAAGAATGTGGGGTCATATCGTACGCCTTACAATTGTCGATCCATGACATGGTTAAATTACTTTTCCTCCTCTTTCAATCTCTAAGTACAATTTTTCTATTAGGAGTTGATCTTTGGTACCTCTGCACTTACGCTTGCAACCCTCATGTGGCAGGACTCCACTTTTACCAGATGTTCGTATATTGACTCTACGAGTATTCCAGTCAATAACTTCCATATAAGTGGCAAATAGGATACTCGCCTTTTCCCATTCTTCTCTTGGCCAATAGTAATCATCCGCATTGCCTTTTTCGATGTTTTTCAGGCACAGCAATGTCCTACCCAATGTGAGATTCTCTGGTGTTACTTAGTCGGCATTTAACAAGATGTTGAGTTGCGCAGCTATTCGTGTGTGTGTATATATATATATATATATATATATATAGAAAAAGCAATAATACACACACACACACACACACACATACACACACACTGATATTCACGTCGTTGAATTTTTGAATTTCTGAATTCAATTGTGTTGTTGCAATAAAAGGTGTGTTTACGTATTTGGGTAATATATTAAAGTTTTTAAGCTTCCTTGAGATGTTCATTTGTCTGTCCAGTTGGAGAATACAGTAGGACTTTTGTAATGGTAAGGATGTTTACATTTTCGAATACTCAGGGAGAGTCAAAAAGAAAAGAAAACAAGGTGTAGATAGTAAAGTTTTAATATTTACTAAATATGGTCTTTTGTATGACCGCACAGAGAGAAATGGTAGTGTTCTTAGAATAAAAGGGAGGATGATGTTTACATCTTTGAATACTCAGAAGAGAAGAAAGGATAAATATTCACACAGTAGTTGTTGATATTAAAGGTTTTTTTTTTAAAAAAAAGCTTATCGTTTGTAAGTTCGAAAGTTGTAGGTATATAAGTTTCCTAACTTATTTTATTTTGTGGTAGATTAAAAATATTCACAGGAAATTGTATCAGTAGGAAAATAATCCTCATGAGCAAACTGAGATAGAGGCAGGCTGTGAGGTGTCTGGCATATGAAAGGAGGAAAATATAGGACGTTTGGAAAATAGCGCAGCAATGAAGCAGAGGACCAATGAGTATCAGCCATATCATGCACCTCTGTTACATAACTACAGCTGCATTTCTATATCGTGTGGTGTACGACCAAGGTTCAATGATTTACGTGTCATAC
>NC_142929.1:158584361-158609361 GCF_046866305.1 Octopus bimaculoides | reverse complement strand
TCTTCACCAAAATTACTAATAAATTTTGAATTATTTCAATGGGTAAATTGTTGAGAATAATACCTGTTTACTTAAACTGTCGAAGAAATAATGTTGACGGCAACAAAAAATTCTCTAGTGTTCGAATTAACATAATAAATGCATAAGGTGTTCATTAGCTAACTAAAAATACTTATGTAGTAGGCTAGATATAATAAATAATTGTATATAAATACACACAAGCACACACACAAAACAGATTGCGCGTGCGCGCACACGTACATATATGCAGAGAGATAGATAGATAGATAGATAGAAAATGAATGCTAATCATTTTCCCTGAACGAATTCTCCTTACAAAGCACAGGCCACCCTGAAGATATAATAAAAGAATTTTTCCGACTGTGGCGAGCAGTGACACCCAAGATAGCTACATGACTCCAAAGTGAGGTTCTTAATTGGTTGTGAAATGAACGTCACCTCATGGTAGATCCTATTTATTTCTAGCTACCGGTCTTTAATAATCCCCCTACATTAATATTAATTTAGTAATATTGTGTCTGCTTGCTTTGTTGTTAATGCAAATGGTATGTGAATGAATATCCTTTATTTTCTTGTTCGTTGCTGCAGTTTTATTCGTGTTTAACCACATGTCAATCTGGATCAAAAAGATTCTGTAATATTTTCAGTATATCAAGGACTACATTTTCTAATTTCTTTTTTCCTTTAGATAATATTCTGGTATCGCAGGGAGATTAGGCTGCCAATTGTAACAAATCGAATGACTGCGTAGTTACTCCTCCATTAGTGAATTTATTTTTTGCTCATTTGTTCTGTGCAATCCTTAGCATTGATCTATTTTACTTCTGAAAAAAATGATTTTTATTTGAAATCTCTTTCAAATTCTTTCAATCGAATTTTAAAGAAACATAATATAAAATGTTAATAGACGGTGCTCAATCATGGCCACAGTCTAATGACTAAATCAAAACGACGTATTACATAGTGTACCTTTAGAAAGTAAACAGTTGTTAGTCTCGTTTTGCAATGAAGAGACTGTTTTTCAGTCATAAGTTTTAGGCACTGTGACAAAAAAGAAAAGAAAGAAAACGAGTTCGGTCTCACTAGTTGTGGCTCTTTTCACTACATCATCCAAGTTCGGTTACCCATTTTTGTCACCATAGAGAAAATAGTTACTGATACCTTTGTATAATATACATAAACTCGAATATAACTAAATTGATTTGCCCTAATTTGCATAAAAGAAAGAGAGACAAATAAATGAATCGAATATGTTTTTGTAGCGGCGACAGAAGATCTGCTGGGTCCGATGAGTAGGAGAAGCCATTGTAGTAACGATAAGACAGTTGGAGAAACTAATGATATCAAGTTTGGTGAGTGGTTTCATACAAATCATCTTTTTGGGATGCGATCCAGACGGTCTCTGTTCATAAGTAGCAACATAACCCTAATAAGGAAACTCTAAACTATTGTGGCTCTTTTCAGAGTGTTATACATTTACCATTTGCTTTGAATTCTGAAATATTTTCTGGCTCTGTAGAGAAGAAAGTCCAATCTTTATCACTAAAGTCTACCATTAGTTCTAGTTGAATGCTGTTCATGTTTAGGAGTAAGTTGGTTCCCTTGTTGGTTTGTGTAACACATGATTGTGTTAGTAAATTTACCATAATATATCTGCTTCTTATAAAACTCCTTTCATGCTCAATGCATTATAAAAAAACATCAAGACATGCAAAGTAACCTCTATTTGCTCGAAATAGCAGCCAAATTTCAATCAAATCATACCTACCGTTTGAAGAAAAAATGAGAGAAATCAATAGAGACTACATTTCGAGATACCCGATGTTGCAATGATCACGGCTGCAATGCTCTTAATCATACGCCTGATCGATCAGGGCTGACCTTGAGTTAAACGACAACAAAAATAACAATAGAAACATCAACAATGTTCTTTTTATGCTCTTATTTAATATGAGAACACAGTTTATGAAGACATATCAGATACTGATAAAATTAGCAATTAATTCACCCTTAATCCACACTCTACTAAGTATATGTAACACGTTGCTTTACAGAAACCTGGTTTCTGCAAAACAAATTAATACATGTTGGTTACGGCTCTAACGCCAATGGTCATACGTTTACTGGATCAGAGGTGACTCGGGGCTAAACAACAGTAACAACATGTCAGATATTTCAAAAACTTTGATTTGGAAAAGAAATCAGATTCTTGCTTTGTTGAAATCACTGCTGAAAAATAAAAGACAAACAGGATTTTTGTTTCAAGTTTCAAATGACTCCAAACAGTACCCACGATAATGTAAAACATATTTTATTGGAGATTGTTAATAGAATCTTTATTCTCTGATAGAAGATTATTACATCACAGATGCAAGAATGTACTCCCAGGTGATACTTCATTGTTGTCTGTCCTAAAACAATCTGCCGCCATCAAACGTGTTAGTAGAATTTCTCGTCTGATTATTCGTTCTGGTTCTACTGTTATCGTTCCCATAATGCATTATATGTGAAATATGTTCCTACTAATCTGTAGATTAGAAGAACAGAGAAAAGAGAAAGAAATATATAACAGAAGTAAGTGAAATGAACACAACATGAAATATTCGACAAATATTTCTGTTCAAATCTAATTTAATATCATTATTTTGAAACGTTTCGAATACTGAAGATGCTGAAAAATATAAGATAATCAGTCAGAAAGAAAATTAAGAAAACAATCTGAAACATATACTTGCTTATATTTATATCAGATATCTATTGTCTCATTTGATCATTTCATAAATTTCCCCAGAGAAGGGAAGACAATATAGAGTAGTGACGTTAACTGTACGCAGTATTGATTTACTTTTCTTTATGTTGTGGGATCAAATCACGGTCAGGTTGACTTCACAAAATAAATACTTGTTGTTGTTGTTATTGTTGTTGTTTGGCTGCAAATCAGCCATGATTGATCAGACTACAAATAACCCAAACATAGCGGCTATGGGCACCTCTGTCTTATGTCTTTACAAATATAGTGAATCTACTCCCTCTTTATGCCATGTGTCATTTCTGTTTTTAAAGGTGATCTGAGAAACATTTAGGTTATAATTTCAGTGATTTCAAGAGATAATGTAGAAGCCCCCTCTTTAGCATGGCATTGATAAGTTAAGGTAAGGCGGTGAGCTGGCAGAATTGTTGGTACATCGGACAAAATGCTTAACGGCATTTCGTCCATTTTTACAGTCTGAGTTCAAAAATACGCCGAGGTCCATTTTGCCTTTCATCCTTTCGGCTCGTTCATCTTTTTAGAGAAAAGGATGTGATTTGAAAGAGGCCTAGCTACTATTTCTAGTAGGTCGCTCGAGCAATCAAATGTGCAATTGTTTGCTCTGCATCGCCCCCTTATTTTCCCCCAGTCGGACTAATGATGTAAAGGAACACTGAATACATTTCTAGCAGGAATCAAAACTTCACAGAGGCTTAAATACACCGAGAGGTTATTTTCTTTACGAAGTTCAGCATTATCTATTCAAATAGAGAAGCATCAATCAGTCAAATTATATTGGTGTCTAGCAGCATAAGTTTTCAATCGCATTCTATCAACGTCTAGCTGTTCGTAGCTGCTTGTGTACGTGGATATGTGTGATTGTTTGCCTACACAAACCTGTCTGTGTGCTTATGTGTTTATCGCGTGCTTATAAGCGTGTATGCTTATATATATAAATATATATATATATACATACATACATACATACATTCATATATGTATATGTATATACATACATATATATATATATATATATATATATATATATATATATATATATATATATATATATATATATATATATATATATATATATATATATATACATATATATATACATGTGTGTTTGTGTGTCTGTGAATGTGTTTATGTGTGGTTATATGTGGTTATGTGACTGTGTGTCCCTAAGTGCGTGGATGTACGTCTGTTCATACGTATACATAATTATAAGGGTGATTTTGTTAGGGATCATGTGTCTTCGAATGTGCCTGTGCTTACGTATACTCTTGCATGTATATGTATATATATATATATATATATATATATATATATATATATATATATATATATATATATACATGTATACATATATATATATATATATGCGTGCCTATATCTTTTTTAAGTGTGTGAAAGTATGTTTGTATACGTGTATACATGTTTATATGAGTGATTTCATTAGCGATTGTGTATCTCCGAATGATTGTATCTATATTCCTGCTTGTATTTGTGAGTATGTATATATATATATATATGTGTGTGTGTATGTGTGTGCATGTGTGTGTGTGTGTATCTCCGAGTGTGGAAGTATGTCCACGTATGTGCGTTTGTGTGTTTGTCTGCGTGTGTTTGTGCATGTTTATGTACATGTTTGTGTGCGTGTGGGATAACAGAAGCATTCTCTCTCATTGGCAATGGAAATTAAATTCCTTCTAACATCGCGCATCTGGTTTATTTGTACATGTGTTAATACCTGTTAAAAGCTGAAGTGAACTAATGAATTGTAACGTGACTTAACAAGCCACACACTGATGTTTATAATGTAGAACAGGAAACCAATGGCGTTGACACATTCGCTATTCGCTGTCCGCCATTAATAGCACTCATCTTTTGTTGAAACTATCAACTGTAACAAGTGATTAAGGAAACTAGATATCACAGAGCTGCTCTTCAATTCAAGTGATAGCTTGTTGTGGCGTTTTCTGCTTAAGTCTTGACGTCATTGCAACATGTTGATTTTATGACAGACACTCTATGGTCACGTGAAGTAGCTTCCTTAAAAGGTAGACAGGTGACTGAAGTTGAAATTAATAGTATTAGCTCTCCTGAACAATTAATTGAATTATATCCCGAAATCCGTAATTATATAAATATTTCTACTCTTCTTCTCTATCCGCACCCCTTCATTCAGCTCCTCTCTCTCTTTCTCTATTTCTCACTCTCTGTCTGTTTCTCCCTTCTTCCCTCTCTCTTTCTCTCTCTCCCTCTATCTCTCTCACTCTCTTCGTCAATCTTTATCTCTCTCTCTCTTTCTCTCTGCCTTTTATGCACTGTTTCTCTGAATCTCTTCATTTGTGGTCGTTTCTCTTAAATCAAAATCCTGTGATATCTTTGCTATAAACAGTGAGCAAATATATCTATTTAGTTTGTAACAAATCAATGCTTATTACTTTAGACATCAGCCTCTCATCCAAGAGCTAAAATCTCTATTTGTGCGCCAAAATGTACGTGTACATCTGTATGTTTGTGGGAGTGCGTGTGTGTGTCCATACATACATACATATATATATATATATATATATATATATATATATATATATATATATATATATATATACGTATGTATATATATATATATATATACACACATGTATACATAATATATATAGATATATATAACATATGGATTGGTGTGTGTGTGCGTATGTGTGTGTGAGAGAGAGAGGGAGAAGATATGATGAAGAATTCGCTCGTGTTGATGCGTCTACTGAGCTGGAATTCATCGAAGTTTTGTATGTTTGAGTTGAGTTTGAAAACGTGAGTCAAAGAGAAATGAGTGTTTGCGAAGATACACACACACGCACACACATGCACATACACATACGCACAAGCACACACAAACCTACATATATGTGTGTACGTATATATGTAAGCATGTGCATTTATATATATGTATATATATATACGTGTGTGTGTGGTTGTGTGTGTGTGTGTGTGTGTGTGTGTGTGTGTGTGTGTGTGTGTGTGTGTGTGTGTGTGTCCGTTCTCTGCAAGCGTAGTTGTGTATGAATATCTTTGTAATTGTATATGTATTTGCGTACGAGCATAAGTATGTATTTGTGTGCGTATGTGGGAGTGTGTCCTTCTGGTGAAGAGCTTGCTTGTTGTGCTCTGTTTACGTGCATGGGAGAAATTTAACGTGTCTATATTAACAAATGTATGTCAAAAGAAAAAAAACGCATATATCTATGTGTCCGTTTACGTGCGGTGCAGATGCAAGGAGTGTCTGAGTATGTTTATAATGTGTATGCATGCTTACATGTGTCTGTCTCTTTATATATGTATATGAGTGTGTGCGCGAGTGAGTGTATTTGAATGAATATGTGTTTCAACGTTGTGTGCTACTACACAAATTGAGCGGATTGATAAAACATTCGAAATTACTTCCAGATTAATTTCCGCTGAAAATAAGCAAAGTACATAGTTGAAAATTATTTTATATTGGTTTATGTCATATTCTTACATTTATAAATAAATAAACGAATATATAATTACATTTATTCGTATAATTATATGTTCATTTATTTATTCACATAATTTGCGCTAGAAAATTAAAGAGCCTTATTGCATACGTCAAATATATATAATATTGTATATAATAAGATTGAAATTACCAAAAAAAAAATAGCTACATATTTGTTGATAATTGTAATCCTTCATCCAGATGTTCATAAGTAGATATATGTCTATAAAATACCAACTCACTAATTAGTATAGTATCAAGCCAAGAATGAACGGATCGCCTGTGTGTAATAATTCAACATGCTAGAAACATGAACTGAATATCCATTAAATTTGGTCGTTACTTCTAAATCTGAAGAGTACCCTGGATAATGTAGGGCTTGATAATTTCTGTCTGGAATATAGACGGGATTGACACGACTGAAAAACATTTGATTCATCTTACATCTGTTTCGATGATGGCTGGTCAGCTGTTAAACAATAATACATAATGCATACATATCCAGTCTACTAAAGGCACAAGACCTGAAATTGAGCGGGTGAGAACTAGTCGATTACAATAACCCCAGTGTTTCGCTGGTATTTAATTTATCGACCCCAAAATTTGAACTCAGAACAAGAAGACAGACGAAATACCGCCAAGTATTTCGCCCGACATGCAAACGATTCTACTAGCTCACTGCTTTACATAATACATGCATATAAACACACGCGTACACGCACGCAGACAGACACACACTCAAACTCACGTTCACACACACAAATACGCACGTTCTCACATGCACACACATACACACACGCTGGCAAACACGCACGCACACACATGCAAACGCGTATGCACAATACATGTAATGGTAGTCACTCGAGACCAAGAAAGCCAACTGTGTTGCATGGTCAACATCTATGGATGCTCGTATACTATCTTGGCTGTAATCAGATACAACTATGTATGTATGTAGAAACAGATAGACAGACTGACAGATAGGCGGATAGACAGACAGACAGATAGACGGATAGACAGACAAACAGATAGACGGATAGACAGACAGACATGTGAGAGAAAGAATGAGTAAGATAAGAGCTAAATAACTTCAGTAGAGATAACAGAATGTAGTGCTTAAATGAATATGAACTTAAATTCCAATGTGCTCATCCAGATCCGGTCCACGGCACCAAAAGTCGCTATAACTGTAATCCATATCAATCTCTTATGAAAGTACTAAGATAGATAAATACAGTTTGTCTTGAGACAAAATACAGATTATGAAATAAAGAAAGAAGCTGAAAAATATTACGTAATGATTTTTCATTATATATATAAACAATGTATATATATATATATATATATATATATATATATATATATACCTTTATTTGTTTCAGTTATTTGACTGCGGCCATGCTGGAGCGCCGCCTTTAATCGAGTAAATCGACCCCAAGTCTCATTCTTTTTAAGCTTAGTACTTATTACGTCGGTCTCATTTACCGAACTGCTAAGTTACGGGGACGTAAACACACCAGCATCGGTTGTCAAGCGATGTTGGGGGGGGGGGGGGACGACACAGACACACAAACACACATATATATACACATATACATATATACGACGGGCTTCTTTCAGTTTCCGTCTAACAAATCCACTCACAAGGCTTTGGTTGGCCCGAGGCTATAGTAGAAGACACTCGCCCAAGGTGCCACGCAGTGCGACTGAACCCGGAACCATGTGGTTGGTGAGCAAGCTACTTACCACACAGCCACTCCTGCCTCTATATATACACACATATATATATATATATATATATATATATATATATATATATATATATATATATATATATATATATATATATATATATATATATATATATATATATATATATATATACATGTGCGTGTGTGTGTGTGTATATATATATATATATATATGAGTATATGCATATATATGTACATGCATGTACATACCTTCATCTACATGTACATATATGTGTGTGTGTGTATATATATATATATATATATATTTATATCCGTTGTTTTATAATCTGAATTCTGTGATCCATGTAAATGTCTCAAGGGTAACTGTGTTTATCAACCAAACTACCTTTCTTTCTTTCTTCTTTCTCTATTTCTCTCTCTCATGCACACATCTGTGTGTTTGTGTGCGTGTGTGTGAGTTTGTACGTGTGAGAGATAGAGAGAGAATGTGTGTGTGTGTGTGCGTGTTTGTGTGTGTGTGTGTGTGTATCCGTGTGTCTGTGTGTCTGTGTGTGTGTGTGTGTGTGTCTGTGTGTGTGTGTGTGTGTGTGTGTGCCAGCGCGCGCACGCAAGATACATCGCAAAACTGAATTAAGTATTACATTTGCCAAGAATACTTATGATGCTATCCGACATATATTGTCAAATAAACAGCTATCAATAAGAGCGGGGAACTGTTTTTCATAATCTCATAAATCCATTATTACATTATATGGCAGACCATCACCGAACAAATGCAAAAGCTTTCAGTGTTTAAGAGATGTGGTTCCTTAGAAGAATTCTAAAGTTGTCATATGTACACGCAATTACAAACATCCAAATTCTTAGAAATATCGCAATGTCTCCCAGAAAGCTTCTCAACATAAGCACCGTATAATGGGTATCATATTAGAAAAAATAAATCTTAAAGAACTTGGTGACAATCAGGAAACCCAAAGACAGGGGTAGAAAACACTCGATAACATTGCCAGCTGGCTTTTGCGAGACTGAACCAACAGTGTACTGTGCTGAGGGTGGGGACATAAGAGCATGCAGGACTCATGACCGCTGACGCCAGAAATCATGGCATTTGAAAATAGAGGATTATTAAAAGCTACTCTGGATTATCGTTTTGATCATTATTTAAAATTTGGAGGAAATATATTTATAATAGCGCTGGCGTGGCTGTGTGGTAAGAAGTTTGCTTCTCAGCCACATGGTCTCCAGTTCAGTCCCTATGGATGTCACCTAGAGCAACAGTCTTCCACTATAGCCTCGGACTGACTAAAGCCTAGTGAGTGGATTGAGGAGACGGAATCTAAAAAAGAAAACTCATGATGTGTGTGTGTGTATGTGTGTCTGTGTGTGTGTATGTGTGTCTGTGTGTGTGTGTGTGTGTGTGTGTGTGTCTTTATGCACATACATGCATATACATACATACATATATACATACATACATATATATAGCTACTACAATTATCTCCGGAAAATACCCACAAGGATTCTTTACATGGATGTTTACTGTTGGAATGGAACTATACTCCAAGTACTGTTTCTTCTTTGTTCTTTTTTCTGCGCATCGCTCTCACTTATTACTACAAATCTCCTCTTATAGATGTAATAATCCATTCTTCTACTATTACCGTCTCCGATGAAGGGATACATTGGATTTTACCTGAAACAGCTGTAAGACTTTATACATAAAATATAGTTCTAACTCTGCCATTGGTCTCTTTATCCTTTTCTTTCTTTATACATACACACGCTAATACACGACCTATGTTATATTCCCCACTCATGTTGATACAACGACAGGGGCAAAACTAGTCGGTATACAGCACTTACTCGGTATTACCTGTATCCTTAGGGTTTGGTTGACTCTAATACCCTTCATAACCTTTATATATATATATATATATATATATATACACATATATATGTGTGGGGGGAAGAGGTGGCTGTGTGTGTGTGTGTGTGCTTGTGTGTGTGTGTGTGTGTGTATGTGTATGCGCGCGTGCGTGTATATAAATGTATACATGTGTATATAAATATATATACACGAGGTAGAGCTGGGCTAGGCTCCTTTCTGACTCCTCAAACGAACGCCTGCGAGAAAGAAAGGCGCCGCCTCGTTCAGGAGGAGGTAAGAGCTGCAATGGAGGAAATGAGAACATGCAAGGCAGTGGGAATGAAGCAACAGAGAGCTTGGACAAGATAGGAGAATGCGATTGAGAGGAAAGCGACTTGGGCTGAACTGTGGAAAACCGAGCCTCACCGAATTAAATTTCTGATACAGGCATTGTACGATGTGCTTCCAAGCCCATCAAACCTGCACACATGGGGAATAACAGAGACACCAACATGCGCGTTGTTTTCCAAGCGAGGAACCCTAGAACACATCCTCAGCTACTACACGGAGGCACTTGGAGAAGGATGGTACCGCTGGAGATATGACCAAGTCCTTAAGACCATCGCTGAAGCCATCGGCGCGGGACTTGTGTGGGCGAAGCAGTTCCGTCCCTCCAAGTAAACTATCGCCTTTGTCAGAGCTGGAGAACAGCCAAACCCTGCCAGAAAAACATCGGCTGGCATCCTAACATCTGCAAGAGACTGGCAGCTGCTGGAGGTTCTTGAGCATCATCTGAAATTCCCTGGCCAAATTGCGGTCACCACCCTGTGACCAGACATTTTCTTTGTATCTGAGTCCACCAAGCAAGTGGTGGTGTTGGGACTGACTGTCCCATAGGAAGATCGCCTGGAAGAAGCTTTCGAGAGAAAGCTCTCTAAGCACGCGGGTCTGGTCGGTGACTGCCAGCGGCGTTGTTGGATCGTGAGGTGTTTCCTAGAGGAGGTAGGATGCAGAGGTTTCGCGACCCGTTCCCTGACTAGAGCCTTCAGCAGTTTGGGCATCGAGGGAGTGAGAAGGAGGAAGGCCATCCGCAGTATCACTGATGCGGCAGAGAGGGCCTCAAGATGGCTGTGGATCATAAGCGAAGAGCCATGGGGTAGCTAGCTGCCCAACTGGACACAAACTGGGGTCTGATCAGCTCCATCTGGGTCACCTGGAGGAGGGTGTATAATGTTGAAAGATCCGAAACACCCGATGATACCAGGCATATCACTGAAGATGTGTCCAGATGCATCAGTCATTGATGAATGTACACAACAATATACATATATACATATATATATATATATATATATATATATATATATATATATATATATATATATATATGTGTGTGTGTGTGTGTGTGTGTGTGTGTGTGTGTGTGTGTGTGTGTGTGTGTGTGTGTGTGTGTGTATGTATACGTATATGTATATGTATATGTATGTACATATATATGTATATAAATATATATATATATTATAACGCTTTTGAATTGTCGTACCTATCTGATTTCTCATCTTTAATTTGAAAAAATATATATATACAGAGGGAGAGAAAGGGAGAGACATATAGTGTGTGTATATGTATGTATTCGTGTATATGTATGTATGTGTGTGTATGTATATATATATATATATATATATACATACACACACATATATAGGCATTGCGTATATGTGTGTGTATGCTGTAATGTTCTGTGTAAATGTGTTATTTTTTTGTTTGTACATGTGAGTGTACAAATATGTGTGCATCTTTGTATGATTGTTTGTGTGTGCGTGTGAGTAATTATGCGCGCGTGCGCGTGTATACATGAATCTGTGTGTGTCCGTCCGCAGAGCCAAGGTCGATTTGAGCCATTGACTGGAAGCTATTGTTAAGAGATGAATCAGAGGTCGGTATGTGCCAACTCTGACACTTGCAGCAACAATAGCCATACTGGGGTGACGGCAAGTGTCTTGATAGAGCTGGCAGCTCGCTGTTATTGAATATTGAAGCACCAGACGTAGGCGGGCTTGTCATGGCTTATTCCAGGGCTATCTTTATTTATATGTTGCTATCTTTAATATTGAACATTTAATGAAACAGGTAACTGAGACATATAATATAATGACACTAATAGTAATAACAACAAAACAACTATTTCACTGCCCTTAGTTAATATTGGTATTATTATTATTATCATTATAGAAGGGGGCAAACTGGAAGAATAGTTAGCACGCCGAGCAAAATGCTTGACGGTATTTCGCCCGTTGGTCTAATCTGAGTTCAAATTCAGCCGAGGTCAACTTTGCCTTCCATCCTTGCGGGGTCGGTAAAATAAGTTCAACACTGGCGTCGCAGATATCGACTCATCTCCTCCCCAAAACGTCTGCCATTGTGGCAATATTTGAAAGCATTATTATCATCATTATAGAAGGCGGCGAGCTAGTCAAATTGCTAGCACGCAGGACGAAATGCTTAGTGGTATTTCGTCTATCTTCATGTTCTGAGTTCCAATTTCGCCGAGGTCGACTTTGCCTGTCATCCTTTCGGAGTCGATAAATTAAGCACCAGTGAAATTGACCAAGCCCCTCCCTCAAAATTCCAGGTTTTGTGCTTATAGTAGAAAGAATTATTATTATTATTATTATTATCATTGAGGATTGGTCGAATCGTTGTTACACCGCGCAAAATGTTTATCGGTATTTCGTCCGTCTTGACGTTCTGAGTACAAATGCCGTCGAGATCGATTTTGTTTTTCATCCTTTTCGGAGGCCAATAAAATGAATAGCACTTGAACACTGGGATCGATGTAAACGACTTCACCCCTTCCCCCAAATTATTTGCCTTGTGCCAAGCTTTAAAACCAATATTTAGTTATGACTCTTTACGTTCTGATTTCAAATCCTGCTGTTGTTAATTTTGACTTCCACCTTTCTTGAGTTGATATATATAAAGTATCTGTGAAGTACTTGCATCAACTTAAACAACAAACCCTCGCCCATAAGATTCTGACCTTGCACATATGAAAGAAATAACAATTGAAGATGCATAGCCTAGTGGTTAAGTTGTCGGACGCACAACCATAAGTTCGCAGGTTCGTTAGGGCATTGCGTTCGCAAGGAATTCATTTATTGTTGCCCTGTTCACTCAGCTGGCAATGAGCTTCATCCACTGAGGATTGGCTCCTTATAGGCTATAAGTCCGGGACCTTGCTCCTGTGTTATAAAGAATGATGGTGGACTGGTAGAACCGATAAAGCATCGGAGAAAGTACCTTGCAGTAGTATTTGACCCAGGTTTTTATGTTCTGAGTTCAAATTTCGCTGTTTCTTTCCCTTTCATTTTCTGGCCTCGACAAACTAATACCAGAAAAATGCTGGCGTCTGTCTAATTGATTAATTCTCTCCCTCAAAATTTTCGAACGTGTGACTTAATTAGAAATTAATAAATAAATTTATCTATTTATCTGTCTATTTTAAAGTGGTGCAATGGCAGAATAATCACGGTGAAGGACGAAATCCTTATACACACGCGCGAGCGCGCACGAACACCACACATACACAAATGTATAGGATGTGTATGGAAAGAGAGGGAGAGTTAGGTAAAGACAGACAGACAGTTAGATAGACAGATAGATAGATAGATAGATAGATAGATAGATAAATAGATAGATAGATAGATAGATAGATATTTCAAACAGTAACAACACGATGATGAAATACAACAATTAAAACAGGATGGATCACAGCAGCAATAAGACCAACAACAACTACAACAAAGATAGAACATTTAAACGAAGCAAAACTAAAAATAACATAGACCTTATTCTAGTCAATGTAAAACACTTAGAAAAATTTTAATCTTCCTGTTAAAAATATATTAAGAAAAATAATTTAAATAATCCCTAGCCAACAATAAATGGCTGTTCGATAATTAATCGTGGAAGTCTGATCAATTTACCTGTAAACACTGTTAATTAGTGATCGATTCACTAATTAACCCACACCCATCCATAAAAGTGCCGCTTCAGATTAATTCGAAACACTTTTGATGAGGATGGAGTAACATTATTGCTTGGATATCGGAAGTTTGATAAGGTCCCTGATAGAGGGTGTTGTTGAATATGTGTGATAGTTCATGTGCACGTGTGTGTATGTGTGTGTATGTGTTTGTGTGCGTGTGTGTGTGTATTTGTTTATTTGTGGATGTGTGAGAAAGTGTTCGCGTATACAGGTATTTATATATATTCATATTTTGTGTGTTTAAAGTGTGTGTTATGTGCGAGTAGTCATATACATGTTTCAGTGTATCATTGTAGATATGCATTTTGCACATGCGCATATATATATTTGCCTGAGATTTAGTGATAGTGTACGACAATTATGTTGTATACATAAGTATATAGATATGTATGCCTCATTTTATGAACGATAAACTAGTAGATATTTAGCCTAAAGGGTTAATTATACTAAAGCATCTCTTTCCAAACTTATACCAACATATCTGCTCGCAAAACCGGCATTTTATCTGTTGCGTCTAAGGCTGTAAAACTTAGACATTATAATTAAAATACGTTAAATAACTGTATTGCTCTCAGCGAAAGTGTCTTCGATAAATTTTGCACATGACTTAGAGATAGGAAGACACTTTGTAACTGATATTAAAGTTTGGGAGTTAGTGAATGTTATAAGCTTAGAAGCTCTTTTGCGCTGTAGCAGAAGTGGGGAAAATACGTTAAATAACATCTAAAGAAAAGTAAGAAGCATATGGAAAGCAGAGAGAAGGCTGCAATTGAAGGCAGCATCGTAGGGGGGAACATATTCAATGTGCCCAAGCAATTTGAAGAGATTTGCGTTAAAAGACAAAATTGAAATTGGTCGCAAGAAAGGGAAATACTATAGATACTGGAAGTATGCTCAACTTGCAGTTACATTTGTCTGTCTGAAGCTAGTTGCATGAACCAAGCAAGTTGATTTCAGATCATTGCTGCATAAAACAAAACAAGTCAACCTTTCATGTAAGAAAGGCAGTCGTTTTCTTGTTTGTCTAAAGACAAAAATAGGTCTGTATAGGATATTTTGATTCTGCATTACGTTTAACAAGAGAGTTTTCTGCAGCACTAGTGGCAATTGTTGGGGTAAAAAGTCATCTTTCACAAGCAATCCAGTATATATAAATGTGTGCGTGTGTGTGTATGTGTGTGTCTGTCTGTTTGTGTATAGATGTGTGTCTGTCTGTCTGTCTGTCTGTCTGTGTGTGTGTGTGCGTATGTGTCTGTCTGTTTGTGTATAGATGTGTGTGTGTGTCTGTCTGTATGTGTGTGTGTATGTGTGTGTGTGTGTGTGTGTGTGTGTGTGTGTTTGTGTGTGTGTGTGTGTTTCTTTATATATTATATTTTTACACGAATAAGGGTTACAATGACTTCGAAGTTTCAGTCTGCAAACTTCTGTCATCTGTAAAAGTATTAAAAGTATAATAGATATATCAGACTGAGTAAAAATGTAAGCAGCGTTTTGAACCATGAAATTCATCACAATATATTTCAACAATGCGGAAATTTTATTCATCAGAGTACCATTACGATCAACACATTTTTGCCGAAAAATTACAAGTTTGTTTATTCCAGTAACATAAAATCTGAAGTTCTGGAGCTGATGAACTTTTTGAACGCACTTTCAGCATCGGTTTGATTTTTGAACGCCTTCTCTCGCAGGAAACCATCAAGGTGCTTGAAAACGTGGTAGTTGGTAGGAGAAAGATCTGGGGAATAAGCTGGATGGAGAAGAATTTCGTGGCTAAGTTCCCTCAACTTCTGAAGAGTCATTAGTGAAACGTGTGGTCGAGCATTGTCATGAAGAATGATTGGCCGTCTTCTTTTAACCAGTCTGAGACGGAGGAGTAGTAGTTCTTCGTTCATTTTGGTAATTTCATGGCAATATTTTTCTGCAGTAATGGTTTTTCCGCGTTTTAAGAAGTTATAGTGAATGACTACAGCAGTACACCACCAAACAGTTACCATAATCTTCTTTTTGAAGAGTCGGGTTTAGGGAAGGTTTTCAGTGCTTCATTTTGGTCCAACCACTGCGAAGAGAATTTTTTTTATTATTGTACAGAATCCACTTTTTATTGCATGTTACAACACGGTCGAGTAAAAGACTGATCTGGTTACGAAGAAGAAGCGACGAGTAAATTTCATATCTGCGCATTTTTTGATTTTCATTTAAATCGTGTGGTACCCATTTATCGAGCTGTTTTGATATTCTGATCGCATGCAAATGGTTGCAGATACTTTTCTGGCTAACTTGAAGCTCTTTCGCCAGATCTCGAGTGGTTTTACGGTGATCTTTCTCAATTACGGTCTTTAATTGCCCATCATCCATAACAGATGGGCGTCCACTACGCTCACAATTTTCAAGGCTCAGGTCTCCACTGCGAAATCGTTGAAATCATCTTCGAGGTGACCTCTCATTAGTCATTTCCTCACCAAACGTTTCGTCGATATCACCAAGTTTCAGCTGCTTTACGTCCGTTTTTGAAGTTGAATAGCAAAATTACTCGAATATCGCGCTTTGACAGTTCCATTTCAGATGATTGTAACAACGGTGAAAAAATACCAATGCTAATTTATTAATGCATTTGATCAAGTCTATGTCTGTGTTATCAGACAATTGCAAAAAATATTTTAAAAATTCAAAACACTGCAAAAATCTGGTACAAATTCTTCATGGTTCAAAACGTTGCTTACTTTTTACTCAACCTGACAGATATTTACTCTCAAAAAAGCATTGAGTGATTCTTCAGGATAATGCTAAACTGATTTTTTATTATTACTCAACATCCACCGAGGTCGGCTTAGCCTTTCATCCTTTCCACATATTTCACGATCATGGTTCCTTTGTATTCACATTCATTTGCCTACGAGACCCTTACTTTTGAAAGGTCTCTCTACACAGCTTGCCGATATTATTACCTAACAACAAATTCGTTATCACCTTTCATTTGTCAACTAGAATATATGTGTAACCGAATAAAAACATGTAACTGAGAAGTTATACATTTCATAGTGAAGCTTTTTGAACACAGGACTAGCTTTGAAAACTCTGGCTGGGAAGCGCCGATTTGAAGAGTTTGGATATATGTTGTCTTCATCTGAAGTGACCTCAAATGACATACATTACATATCTAACAGATTACGTATGTGTAATTTTATAAATTCTTATATAAATATCAATAATCTCTACATTTACAACGTATTGAGCCTTTCACTGTAAACTTCTTGCTTCCGTCTTCGATAATTACACGCTGAATAAGTTCATATATATATATATATATATATATATATATATATATATATATATATATATATATATATATATATATATATATATATATATATATATATATATATATATATATATATATATATATATATATATATATATATATATATATATATATATATATATATATATATATATATATATATATATATATATATATATATAAAAATTCAATAATAGGACGAATTCTTTTACAAGAATTTATCAAGTAGCTAGCGTGAAAAAACCTCAAAAGGGAAAAAATCCATCATTTATTCCCGAAATATATATTTATATTTATATAAGGGCATTACTATACAATAACGCCTCACGCCATGAGGGACTCTAAGGTCAGACTACTATAAAAATGTGCTTTTTATAGTAGTCTGACCTTAGAGTCCCTCATGGCGTGAGGCGTTATTGTATAGTAATGCCCTTATATAAATATAAATATATATATATCAACACGCTTTGGCTTGAGAATTACCAAAACAGATCACTGGAACGGCCCGATAAATTATATATAAAGGGATTGCGACCGCTTCAGTCGTATTCAAGAATACTCTACACTTGAGAATTGAGTTGTAGTTTATCTATTTTTCAGTGAAAAAATAAAGAAATCATATTGCTCATACCGCTGGATTGAACTGTGCAGCCCAGGTGTAGAAAGAATGATAATATCCGTAAAGTAGCTGATGATGAGAGTACATGTTTGGTGTCCTGTTACTTTGAATCTGTTATATTTACATATATGTATATAACAGGTCCTTGAACGTAGTGGCGGCTCGTAGATAAAATTAGTAGGGCTGATGCTTCAGAAAATTTTTAGCCGTTGTTTTAATATTGTGTAAAAGGAAACAAACATAGAAAAAGAAAATTTATATATAAACTTGATCGGTTCGCATTTTAGCCACTGCCGTATAGTGTGTTTAATTTGCTCACTGAACACCGCCGCGAATTCCCCCTTGCTTTTCAAAAATGCCCACTAAATCAAAACACAAGGGGTAAAAATCTGCTCTATTTTTCAAATCCTAGCAGCAACACTGTAGCTGGAAGCAGGATAATTATCTAATTCTACATTTTATCACATTCAAGAATATAAACACACGTTTTTAAGCACAACACACGCGGAGTCAAAAAGAAACACTACTTTTCTATAGCACACCAGGGTCGACACTGCGTGAACGACAATACTCTCTCTCCCTAGCGTGAAGCTTCCAATCTCGGACATGGGAGCATGTGCACAACAGCCAAACAGCGCATCGCTGGAACTGTGAAGCTCACAGTTTTATACAAGGATTTTTATATTTTTTTCATAAAATAAGAGATGGCTACTGACATTAAGCATAAGGATTATATAATGTAGAAGTAGAAAGAAAGAAAGAAAGAAAGAAACAGAGAAAGAAAGAAAGAAAGAAATAAAGAAAGAAAGAAAGAAAGAAAGAAATAAAGAAAGAAATAAGGACTCATTATAGTTAATGTTATCGATAATATCGAGTGGAATAGTATTGCAGTTCCGCAGTGCCTATACACGAGCTGCCACTGCTTGAACGGCAAAGTGAAGCTGTTGGAATATGGTTAATCTTGACTAGAGAGGATTTCTGCTGGAAGGCCATATATATATAGCAGAAGAATTAGACCCCTTGCCATAGCTCTGAAAAGAGTAAGAATTGGCTGTGGTAGGATTTCTACGATTTTAAGAGCCCAAATTTCTGTCGTCCTAATTAATTCGATGTTAACTCCTATCGATTACTATGTGTGGAACGCGGTTGAGTAAGATACCAACAATCCCTTTTTATCTCTATCTATCTCTCTCTCTCTCTCTCTCTCTATCTCTCTCTCTCTCTCTCTCTCTCTCTCTCTCTATCTCTCTCTCTATCTCTCTCTCTCTCTCTCTCTCTCTCTCTCTTTTTTTTTTCTCTCTCTCTCCTTCTTTACTCTCTCTCTAATACCAAGGCTGGGCTGGCGGCCCAATTTCATTGCAATGTCCGAAGATCGCCCTAGCGACACAGCGAGGAACACATGCACCAGGGTTTGGAGCTGTTTTGAGGCCGTGATGGTAGCTGAGGACGGATGGTTTGTGGAAAATATCTCCCAGTCATAATCTAGTTGATATTTTTGGGATTTTTCTTTTAAATATTTTTACTTCGGGATGGGGCATATGTTTTCTTTTCCCTCATGCAAGCTGTCCAATTTAACCCGTACACACACACTATATATATATATATATATATATATATATATATATATATATATATATATATATATATATATATATATATATATATATACATACATACATATATGTATAGACATACACACACATACACATAAATATATATATATATATATATATATATATATATATATATACATGCGTCCATGCATACATATACACTCACAAACACAAACATGTAGATAGACTGAGAAAGAGAAAGAGAGAGAGGGAGAGAGAGAGAGAGAGAGAGAGAGGGGGAGAGAGAGAGAGGGAGGGAGAGAGAGATAGAGAGAGGGGGGGGGGGGGGATAATCAACGTCTATCGTCTATATCTCAAGTTAAATGTTTGGAAAAAAGAACGAAATTCAAAATGAAAAGAATGTATGACACTTGATAATTACGGCCAGAATATACAATAGTTATTATTGTTGCTGATGTTGTTGTTGTGTCTATATGTCTGTGTCTGTTCACTTCGTTCAGCGTCTCGTCCCACATCTCTCACCTTCAATGACGCCTATCAACTTTGAAAATCATCATCGGCGCCGTAGACAGCGTTCACGTTATCATCATCATATTCATCACCGTGCCCATTACGGCAACCACCACTATTACTACTACTACTGCCACCACCACCACCACCACCACCACCACAGCCACAACCACGACCACTGCTACTACTACTACCACTACCACTACCACCACTACCACCACTACTACTACCATTACCACCACCACTACCACTACTATTACCATCGCCACTACTACTACTACTACTACTACTACTACTCGTCGTCGCTGATATCACCTCATCGTCGTCATCATCATCATCATTATTTTCGTCGTCGTTGTCGTCATCGTCGTCACCATTGTAGTCAACATCATCATTGTCATCGTTGTCGACGGCGGGGCTGTCGTCAGCATTAACATCGTCATCATTATCATCGTCACGCTCACCAGTATGGCTAACATCATTATCCTCATCAGAATCGCAAACAGAGATGGTAACATGAGAACTTTCATAAATTCTAGACGACATACGCTGAGCAAAATATTTTGCGGCATATCGTCCGACTTCACGTTCTGAGTTCAAATTCCGCTGAGGCCAACTTTGCCTTTCATCATTTTGGAGTCGATAAATTAAGTACCAGTGAAACACTGGCGTCGATGTAATCGACTTGTCCCCTCCCGCAAAATTTCAGGCCTTGTGCCTACTGTAGAAAGGATTATTATTTCTTTATATCATAGGTTTTGTTGGAACTCCCGGAGTCTTGCATGCGCAGTGAGCTTGCTGCCTGCAGCCTACGGTTCAATGCTATCTGTTCTTTTCAACTACCTAATATTTTCCTGATTATTTTCGCGGTGCCAAGGAGGCACTTTATTCCGATTTCCTTTATCTTCCTCTTGACGCCTTTTGATACTGTCTCAGCAATAATTGCTATTATCTTCACCTTCTTCATTTTCTATAGCCGGACTATTTTGTACTTCAGGGGGTTGTATTTATCTATTTTTCGCCTTCTCTCTCGACTATTCGTGGGTCAAAGGGGCACGCAACATCAACTATATAGCATATGTGGTGCATTTTGTCCACCATCATTAAGTCCAGTTTGTTACGCTCTAGCACCTGATTTGTTTGGATTGAGAAATCTCAGAGGATTTTGCAAGTCTCCGACTCTGCTACTCTCTGTGATTTGTGCTCATACCACGTCTTGCTTCGCTCTTTAGCCCCCACTTTTCGGACAGTTTCCAATGTAGCACTTTCGCTACCTGGTCGTGTCGCTACAACTTGTAGTGGTTTGGGGCAAGTCTAGGGCATTCATTCGCGATATGGGCAATGGTTTCGTCCACTCTATTACAGATGAGGCACAATGGAGACACTTGCTCATTCCGAAGGTTGAACCTCCAGTTCATGACCAAACCATGTTCTTGCCCTGTCAGTATAGTGCTCTCAATCTCTTTTTCAATGTTCTTTTCTTCAGCCAATCTCACTTATGTTTTCCAGGAACTTCTGTTGTGGCCACTTGGAATTGATTGTGTAGCGCCTTGTTGCGTAATTCTTCTACATGTCCTTTTTGTACTTCTTCCTTTGATTTTCCATTTTTCCCTTCTTTCAGAATTCCCTCATTCCTAACTGACACTAGCAAGGTTTCATTAGGCTCTCGAGTTTGTTATGTACTCAGACTTCCACACTTATCAGTCTTATTTTGCCTGGTGAATGTAGCGAAATAGGTTGTTTGGTAGACAAGGCTGAAAGGCATAAGGACAGATCCATTCGTCTTTGGTAGAGCTCTCATTGACTTCTTCAAGTTACACCTGAAAAGGAAATTGAGAGTGGAGAAGTAAGTGCTGTCCTCGAGTGAGTTTATTGAAAGGTGTTTGAAAGTTGCGAAAATGGGAAGAGTGGATGGTACCTCTCTAAGTGTAGACCTGTGAGTCGAAGAGAAGGAACTGGAGAGGGTACTTGCTCCTGGGATTTCAGGGAAATCTCAGACAGTTGGGTTCCTCGATTATCCCCAGAAGCCTTCCTATATCAGGAGGGCGACATCTCTATCAACTTCCCTGCCACTTTTTTTAAGACCCTTGTATGCTATGCATATGTCCCTTCTTTTTCAGTGTATACCTACTTTCTTTCATTCATTTTTTCAATCATTTCGTTATATATAAACCCCCCATACTTTATGTCCGTCTTTGTATTGTCCCACGCGCCATCCTTCGTCCTTGTGGCAAATAAATGAAATCATCACTATCATTATTATTATTATCATTATTATTATCATTATTATTATTATTATTATTATTATTATTATTATTATTATTATTATTATTATTATTATTATCATCATTATGAGGCCAAGGCTGATTTTGCCTTTCACCCTTTCAGATTTCATAAAGTGAGTGCCAGTTGAGCAGCGGAGCCGATGTAATGGACTTATTCTTCTCTCAAAATTGTTGGCCTGGTGATAGAAAAATAAATGAAATAAAAAGAAAAAATTAATTTCAAAAACCTGTTATTATTATCATTGTTGTTGTTGTTGAACGATAAATCACGATTTGTAATGTTATGAGGAATTGTTACATTTGTTGCAGAGAGTGTTCGTTTAAATTATTGAATTTACCCCTTAACGCTCTTGTTCTGTATTGCATGGAACTGGCTTATGGCGCAGTACACTAATCGTCTACTTCCTGTAGCCTTTTCTAGAGTTACATTTCCTTTCTTCAGTTTTCGAAAATATTCATTTAATACATACACACACACACACACACACACACCACCACCACCACCACCACCACCACCACCACCACCACCACCACCACCACCACCACCACCACTACCACCACACACAACACACCTCACCTACACATACACACATCAATATGCGTGTGTGACTATGTATGTATGTATTTACGTTTGTATATATATATATATATATATATATATATATATATATATATATATATATATATATATATATATAATACAAATAAAATGTGAGTATATGCATATATATACGTACATGTATGTACATACCTACGTTTACATGTATATATAGATGCATATCTGGGTACAGGACGTTACAAAAAAAAAACGTGGACAAAATGAGAAACAGAGCACAGAAAACACACAGAGAGAACATTTCCTTCATCAGCTGCCACCATTCTAAAACTAAGTGTTTCGTGTGTGTGTGTATGTGTGTGTGCGCGTGCGCGCGTGTCTTACTCTGGTGTTTCTTGTTTATTCAAACAACAAAAACGGCGAAGGAAGAGCGAACAGAAGAGAAATGTGAAGGTACAAAGTCAACACTTATCCTTCATTAAACATGTAACAGTGAAATAGGAAGAAAAAGTACGATATTTGTCCACGTATTGCAGCGACAGCGACGTTCTTACTGTCAAGCCCAACACTACCGTCATTAGTAATAGTAATGCAAGCGATATTGGCGATAGAAGCAGCAACGCTGTCGTCGAAAAGACAAAGCTTACAGTAGCTTGGCGTCTTCAAAAAGTGACACCTCCTTTCATACAAGATACATGGCCAATGTATCTGACACTAGCAATGGTGTTAGCGACAACGGCAGCAGTAACACAAGCAGCATCAGCAATACCAGCAGCGACAACAATTACTGTAACAGCCACAATAACACCAGCACCGCCACGTAAATTCATATATTGGCCATGAACTTCCCCCAGGAAAATATAGATTTTACAAGGTCCTGGGAAAAACTCTCTAGGCTATCAATCGAAGACTGAATGCTGTGAGATGTACAGGATGCATAATATCAGGGCTAGGTCTAATTCATATCCCTTCCTAAAAAAAGTGTTATGAAAGAGAAGAGGATGTCCAAAAAACACTGAATGGTGCAATACAAGGCACCAAATGTAGGTCAAAGATTGCATCTAAGATATTTTGTATACTGTATGATAAACCTCAAAGGAAGAAACTGCAGTATAGCTGAACTGCTATGCCACGGTGAGGACGAGAGGAAGCAGATCTCCACAACTCATTCGGAGCAACGTTATCAAATGTGTCCTTACGTTTTTGCTTTTTGTGGGGTGGACACAGTAAGGGCTGTGATTTCATTAGCTTTTGCATCTATTTCTGCTAGATCGAGCAGCCACGAAGACGTTCCCTTGTATGATCGAGTAGAACTTGATATAGAAAAATGGAGATGGGGTAGAGTAAGAGAGATCAGAAATAGTCATATTTCAGCCCCTGGTCAACCCTGCTATCCAACAGGTCTTTTATATAGGCATCCTAGTCATGGCACCTTCGTCTTTTATAGGAGTGTAATACGAAAGACATCTAATGTGTTCATCCTTTCTAAAAGACACTAGCTAGGTTTGATTTGAGGGAGAGTTGTCATCTACTTTTAGCAAGTCGTGCGACAACGATGGTTCTCGTACAACATTGGCTCGTACAACAATTAGAGTGTGAAAAGGAAGGACAAGGGTCGGGAGAGGAGAGAATGAAAAGGAGTTGGGGTGAGAGGAGTTTCGTTTGTTGAATAGTCGAACATAAACATTGACGATAGAGCAATGTTCCTGTCTAGCAAATAATGATGACTTCTATTGTTATATATAATAACTTCACCACTACATGTTCTAGACACTTTTACAGCCAATCTTGTATGACACTTCACTGTCTGAATGGCTGTGCGTGTGTGTGTGTGTATGTGTGTGTGTCTGTGTGTGTTGTGTGTGTGTGTGCGTACGTGCGTGTTTGTTGTGTACGTTATAAGTATCTATTCGTGTGTCATTAGCTGCGTGTGCGTCTAGCTGTGTATGTTCGTGTGTTACTGCATGTATCTTTTATCTTTTATCTATTTCAATCATTAGACTGCGGCCATGCTGGGGCACTGCCTTGAATTTTTTTAGTCGACTGAATCGACCGCAGTACTTATTTTATTTTAAGCCTGATACTTATTCTATCTGTCTCTTTTGTATGTTTTTTTTTACTTGTACCAGTCATTTGACTGCGGCCATGCTGGAGCATCGCCTGTAGTCAAACAAATTGACCCCAGGACTTATTCTTTGTAAGCCTAGTACTTACTCTATCAGCCTCTTCTGCCGA
>NC_142929.1:158551861-158579361 GCF_046866305.1 Octopus bimaculoides | reverse complement strand
ACGGAAACTTGAAGAAGTCCGCTATGTATAAAGACCACGAACATTGATTGAAAGGACACAATACAGGAACTTTTAGTCTGATACATATACAATTACTTTATAGATCGTCAACTTAATAACTTGCAGATTCAAACTGACAGTCTGAATAAGCTATATATTCGCCGAAACTTTGAAATTACTGTAAATAAAACGATAAAAATTATAAAACTGACTTGGCATAATTGATGTATTTGTTCCGGGATTTTAAGTTTGGAGTTCAGCTTTCATCTTCATCCTTACGGGGTCAGTAAAATAAAGTACCACTCAAAAGTGATGGCTTAGTGGAAGTGATAATACGTGGGATAAATACATCGAGTTGTTTGTTCCGTGTTTTGATGCTGAGTGCTCAAGTAAGTGTCGGAAATTTGTCTCTATCAATAATGATTTCAAATTTTAGCACAAGGCAGGGGAGGGGATAAGGTAACTACATTGACTTCAGTACATAAATGATATGCATTTTATCGAATCCGAAAGGATGAAAGGCAGAGTTGACCTTGGCGAAATTTAAGCTCAGAACGTAAGAACGGACGAAATGTCGTTCAACATTTTGCCCAGTCCAGTATGATAACGATTCTGCACACTCACCGCCTTTTATGTTTGTATCTATATTGGTTTTACATTTTGGCACAAGGCCACCATTTTATAGTGGTAAGTCGATTACATCGATTCCAGCACCCAAATAGTATTTGTTTTATCGACCCCGAAAGGATGAGAAGCAAAGTCGACTCGGCGGCATTTGGACTCAGAACGTAGAGTCAGAAGAAATTTTGTTAAGCATTTAAAATTTTTTTTTTTTTTTAATTTTTTTTTTTTTTTGCCGGCGTGGTACTGATTCTGACAACATGCCTTTTTTAGAAGTTATACCTCATAAATTTAGACAGAGAGGAGTGAGAGGAAGAAAGGAAGAAAAAACGAAAGAAGAAAGAAACAAACAAAGAAAGCGATGCTACAATTATATGGTGGGATGTACTTGTCGCATTTGACAAGTACTCACACACACAAGCTACCACATCCACTCACAAGGCTTTGGTGGGCCGAGTCTATTGTAGAAGACACTTGCCCAAGGTGCCACGCAGTGGGACTGAACACCGAACCATGTGGTTGGAAAGCAAGCTTCTTACCGCACAGCCAGTCCTGCACCTTTCCTCTTCCTCCGTTTTTCCATTCTCCGAACTTTCTGTCTTTCCGACGAAGGGCTCCGCCCGAAACGTCATACTCTCTCTCCTTCCTTTCCCGAGCGTCCAATAACACTATCCGTATCACGTCCTCACTTTGTTGTTTTTTTGTTATTGTTTTTTGTATTTTTTTGAACTTTTATATATATATATATATATATATATATATATATATATATATATATATATACATATATATATATATATATATATATATATATATATATATATATATATATATATATATATATATATATATATATATATATATATATATATATTTATATATATACATATATATACATATACACGTATATAAATATATATATGTATGAATATATACATACACACACACACACATATATATATATATATATATATATATATATATATATATATATATATATACACACACACACTACGCACACATATGTATTTGGGGACATTGCGATTCTGTGTGTGTATGTTTGCGTATACTATTTAATACGTGTGTGTTTTTCTCTATGTCAATTGCTACAATTGTATGATTGATGAACCACCAAATAGCATCACCATTCAATCCACTTCCTTATTTTTTTCTCTTGCCTGTTCTCCTATCACGCTCATCGTTCCATGTTAACACGTATATTTAAACGAATTTCTTTTTTGTCCCGCACACAAAACACCTTTTGTCCCTTCCAATAGTCCTTCTGAATAAAGCCCATTTATTGGGTAAGACATTTATTTCCTATAGGGGCCACCCTGTTGAAAAACAATTTCACTCCATCAAATCTTCTGCTGGCGTGGAGGACCGTATATATATATATATATATATATATATATATATATATATATATACAAGCATGCATACATGCATACATGCAAACATACATGCCTACGCATACACGCTCACAGGCCTCAATATTATATGTTAGTGTGCCTATCTCGATACTCAAAAGATAACTCTGTCATATATGTGAAAATGAAATCAGATAAGTAACATTTTATACTAAATCTCGGCATATTAATATGTGCTTGGGTGTGATTGTTGTGTGTGTGAGGCTGTAAGTGCCCACGGGTGTGCTTGTGTGCGTATAGTCACACGCATAAAGGCTCACAGATATATTTATAACAGAGAGAGAGAGAAGGAAAATGACAATATATTTATATGAATGTATGCATGTGTATATTATATATATATGTTTATATACATACACACACACACACACACACATATATATATATGTATATATATTGTATATATATATATATATATATATATATATATATATATATATATATTCCATCTGCTTACTTCCTTGCGTTCCTTTCTGTTGAAGAGCGTAGGCTCGAAACGTAGAATACTTTCTGACCTTCCTGAGTGTAAAACTAATACATCTTCTTCTTGTTTATACACCTCTCCTCGTCTTTTGTTCTTTTGTAAATTTCAATTATATATATGTATATATATATATATATATATATATATATATATATATATATATATATATATATATATATATATATATGCAGTAATATACATATGGAAGATCCTGGAAGGAATTGTGCCAAATTTTGCCATTGAAAGCTACACCAATGCCAGAACGGGACGACACTGCATAGTACCAAAGATCCCAGCAATGCCATCGCGCTTAAGGACCAGTTACTGCAACAGTTTGGGTTTCAGGGGCCCACAGCTTTTTAATATTCTCCCAAGGAGCCTGAGGAATCTGCACAAAGTAGATGTAGAGGTTTTTAAATCAAAGCTGGACCTCTTCCTGTCGAGAGTCCCAGATGAAGCTACCTCACGGCAAGAGGTGCAAATGAGGGTTGCTAAATCAAACTCCATTCTTCACCAAGTGCCACATATTGTAGGAGGCTCCCTGTAATACCAGTGTAGCAACACGGCGGTGCATCAGCATGGCCGCAGCTCTAAGCTGAAACTATAAAAGAAATAAAAAAGAAAATATATATATATATATATATATATATATATATATATATATATATGACGAAACTAAAGAAATGACACTGGAACTTCATTACCTTATTGTTGTTACTGCTATGAAACGCGGTGAAAATGCAGTCATATCAGCAGCTCTGAAGAAGGTAAAAGGTTTTGCACAAGCACTCAACTCTGAACGCACTGTAGAAACAGCTGTAAGCTCATGAAGTTCATAACATACAGGGGTTGGACAAAAAAATTTTAAACAAATTTATTTTAATATGGGGTAGGACCGCCTTTGGCAGTAATTACAGCTTGAATTCTACGAGATATGGACTCGTAAAACTGAATTGTTTCCAAAAGAATTTTTGTCCATTCTTCAGTTAAAACAGTCTCCAGTTCTTGTAGTGATGATGGTAGAGGATATCGACTCCTTACTTGTTTTTTCTAAAATGCACTATAAATGTTCAATAATATTGAGATCTGGGGACTGTGGTGTCCAGATAAGAATATTCCTCATGTCATTCAGTAACAACTTAAGCTGTGTGAATTGGTGCATTATCTTTCTTGAAAGATTGCGTTTTCCTCTGGAAATAGTTCTGCAACCATAGGATGGATTTGATCAGATAAAATGCTTAAACAGTCTTGACTATTAATTCTGACGGGAAGGAGTACACATCATCTCGCCCGGCTCAACCAGAGCCCTCTGACAGGACCATTATCTTCGTTGAGAGAAGTGTGGCGGATAATCCTCGTTGCAAGGCCTCTGACATAGCAGAACGAGTTGATGTCAATCCCAGAACAGCTGTCAGGTATCTCCACAAACTTGGCTACTATGGCAGAGCAGCAAGTAGGAAGTCACTTCTTCGACCAGCCAACATCAAGCGGAGAAAAGACAAGACCAGCGAGATGGTGGAGAGGCCACTAGCAATTTGGAACACTGTCATATCCTCTGATGAGTCCAGATTCATTGTATTTCCAGACAGTGGTCGAGTGTGTGTCTGGAGACTCTGTGATCAAGAATTTGATGTGAAAAGATTGCAGCCAATAATGAAATACGTCAGCTATTTTCCGATGGCCTGGGGAGCAATTTGGAGCAATGGTTGATCAGAGCTGGTGGAGTGTGAGGGAAGCATAAATTCAGATGAATATGTGTCCATATTGCAAAAAGGACTCCTACCAATCTTCTGTGGTGAAATGATTAAAGATGACTCCTTATTTAAAGAGATGGGCTTACTCAAGATTTGTTGGATGAGAATGGCATTAAAAAACCTCCATGGCCAAGTCAGTCACCACTATTGAATACCTCTGGGAGATAACGGAGAAAACACTTCATAAAAAGTAGAGGAAAGCATCTTCAAAGCCAGAACTTTTTGAGATTACTGCATGAAACTTGGCCAGAAATTCCACAAAAGAATATTCGTCAACTGGTTAGCAACCTGCTTAATAGGGTCCTTGCATTGAAAAATGCAAAGGATATGTCTACTAAATATTGAAGATGCACATTATAACAATTAATAAATAATTTCAATGTATAATTTCAGATTTAAATAATTTTTAATAATTATAAGGGTGTCTATTTACTTCTATCATATATACACAGGCTGCGATGGATAAATTGTCGCCATTTTATCGCTCCGATTTCACGTATATGCAATGTTTCTTTCTGATTTTGTAGACGACACGCAATAGTACGGTCAGTTGGGCACCGTCTGTGAGAAAAACAGCACCATGACGCAGTTCACTCTGCCACAAATTTGGAAACGACATGCTGTACTGCTTGGCATTTACACTTGACGCTCCAATACGAACATTTCAGAGTGTTTGGGAGTCAATCTGTTCGAGTCAATCTCCCTACACTGCGGTGCGTAGTTAAACTAGAGACTAACAAAACTCCTTGTGACACCAAAAACGACTGCAGGGAAGGATTATGGCAGTATTCCCCAACTTAAACAAGGAGACGGTCTAGAAGAGTTTCAGGAGATTCCTAAGTCGTCCTGAGGCCGTGGCTGAAGCCAGTGGAAATTTTATTGAATAAATTTACTCTTTAACATTACAGGATATATTTATGGAATTTTGATCAATGTATCTGTTAAAATGTGATGTCAGTGTTATTTTCATATTTGCGTAATTTAGACGACAGACAGACAGACAGACAGACAGACAGACAGACAGACAGACAGACAGACAGACAGACAGATAGATAGATAGATAGATAGATAGATAGATAGATAGATAGATAGATAGAAGGACGGATAAATGTACATCCATACATACATATCAGAATGTACAATGTACTTTTACACTATTATGACAATTAATGTGGAGTGTGTGCTGAATATCTTGAGATAGACTTTTATTAAAATATGCGCACATTTGAATGTATTCGAAAGTACGTGATACTTCTGTACAGAAACTATGCGAATGAAACTCCACGTCTTGTTCATGACGTTTTGATCATATATCAAAGGAATATTATCAGAGAAACATTATAAGAAATATTGACGCTTGTACTGTTTAATATATGAAACCTTAAGATCCCAATGTATGTCTAAAACCTCTTCTATTTATTCTACTGTTTGTAAATATACATTGTCTTCCCAAGATTTATGTTAAACTCAATACAATTTATATATACGCGAGAATGTATGTACACATGTATATATATATATATATATATATACCGGAGTATGCACATTTATAACAAAACTGTCCGATGAACGGGAACGTGAAACTCAGAGTAACAGTCTTTTGTTATATTTCTGCTGCTTTTAAATATATATATATATATATATATATATATATATATATATATATATATATATATATATATATATACACTTAAGTGTTTATGTATTTTTATATATGTGAATGTGGGTGTATGTATTTATGTTACTACTATGTTAAATTACATGATGCTGGATGTTGGCATACAAAGAACATTTGCGTAATTGTATTACTACAAAACAAGGTATGAAAGTGTTTGGAAGTGAAAAGGAAAGAGATAGAGGAGCGAGTAAAGGAGTGACGGTGAGCCTCAGAGAGATAGACTGACAAACAGGTAGAGAGATAGAGACAGATTGAGAGAGAGAGAGAGAGAGAGAGAGAGAGAGAGAGAGAGACAGACAGACAGACAGACAGACAGACAGACAGACAGACAGACAGACAGACAGACAGACAGACAGAGATAGAGACAGAGAGGAAGAGTGAGTATTGCCTAACAATCTTCAGTAATATAGAAGAAATTACTCTCTTTAATAGTTTATGCCTTGCAGCTATGTGGATATCCCGATATGCTGAATCAGCAATAGTGACTTCTTCGTATATATATGTGTGTGTGTGTGTGTGTGTGTGTGTGTGTGTGTGTGGATACTCCATATATATATATGAATTGTCGGTACTCCATATATATATATATATATATATATATATATATATACATACATACACACATATGCATATATGGCTACAGGACGTCACTAACAGTAAACAACATGACATACGAAAACAAGTGAGTTCCATACTCAAACAAAGAGAGAAACAAATGGAAAACAGGACAAGTAACACAGAGAACGAACTTCATCAGTTGTCTGCTGTCTATCTATTCCACATTTCGAGCATTGAATGACTCAAGGAGTTGCTCTCATAAGTACTGAAATAAAATTTGGGATTTATGGAGGGTCAAAGCTGGGAACAAAATCAGGATAGTAAAGATATACAAGGAAACCGAATGAAAACAAACATGGAGGGCCGTTATACTAGAAGGAGGGTAGAATAGTGAACGCTGGAGAAATATTTTCTTTGAAAAGAGAAAAGATAGAAGAGAGAGGTACAATACGTCCAGTCCTTAAGATAGCCTTGGAGGAAAAGAAAGATAGACTATGGTCACGTGTGAGTAATGAGAGAGAGAAAAAGAGAAAGAGGGGAGAGAGTGATACAGATGGAATACGGGAAGGGGAGAAAAAGGCAATTAGAGAAAAGGGTGAGGAGAAAACAGTATTGAGTAGAGTCGATGATGTGTCGATTAAAACTAGCATGATGCCGATTAGATTTAGGAAAAGACTTGTCAGAAGTAGTAAAAAATTTTCAAGCGATCTTGGTTGAAACATGCAAACCGAAAATTGGGTTGAACCAGAGGACATCCTGATTACTATATTTGATGTTAGGCTTATTTCATCGAGTGTGCTGTACAGGATTGGAACAAGCAGTTGAATTATTATGTCGCGTGTGTCTGAGTTTTCTTTGGTAGATCATTGACATAATCAATTCTTTCTGGTCTGTATTCTTTATCTGAGTGAGTTCTCAAACGCTAACGTTGTGGTGGTATACAATGTGCTTCGCAGTTGGAGAAATTACCAGTGTTGTGTATGCCTGCTTCATGTATATATTGAATTTTTTCACGGTACCCAGCCCTAGCTAGAGCAGCATTATAATAAGATGCATGAAATTCGAAAATTTAATTGTCAGCAGATAATCTAGAGATTCTTATAGAAATATTCTTAACTAGTCCCCGTATAATCGAGGGTGGATGGTTGGATGCTACGTTAATGTATTTAATATGATCATTCGGTTTATGAAATAGTTCGAATAATCCAGAATCAAGACAGAAGGTAGCGTCAAGAAAATTCAATCTCCGACAATCAGTCCTAAATTTTTGAAAAGTCTAAAGAATTTTTTCCTATGCCTTTCTAAATGTACTTTACTACTTCTATCTAGAAAAAATAAAGCCACATCCCTATATAGACCACCTATTACCTCAGGAAAAGAAGACTGGATTAATGAAAGGATATTTATTCCGACTAGGTCACTGGCCAATGCAGAATCATGTGAACCCATTGCTATATCAAATGCATTCTCCGTATCTAATCTACTCCATAATTTACCATCAAAATCTACTAGAGTGGCTCGCGCGGCAAGTATAATATTTATTTCGCGTTGGGACAAATCGGAATTTTTCATACATAAAATCAGGGCTTGATTAAGAACGATCGGGTTGATAATGGCATAGTAGCTCTCTATATCTAGTTGCAAGAATTTACTATTCTTACTAATTTCTAGAAGCTTGAACCATCCAACTACCTCTTGAGTAGCAGACCAGAGGGCTAATCTAATTTTAGACTTAAGGACGGGTATTACTCTATCAATGATATTTTTACTAATACTGCATATATCGGATTCAGAAAGATAAATCAATCTAATTGAGGGGTCAATAAGAAAGTTAGGTTTATGGTCCTTAAGCAAAGTCCCTTTCGTTGAGAGGCCTGAAACATTATTCATTATTCCAAGCTACATTTATTGTGATCGAACAAACAAAATGCCTTTGTGATATTTAGCTATGTTCTTTTATAGGTTTATGTGCAAGTTGCGAAATTTTTTATTTTAGGTTTTCTCCTTTCGGGACCTGTAAAGAAAGGACCAGACAAACTATTATCGTAATCTCCATGGTGATTAAATTAATCTCATTGATTAGATACCAAACTCAGATTAATGATCGCTTCAGTCATTAACTGTTCATCTGCAAATATCAAAATCTACTCAATTTATTACCCCAGTTCTCTTCGTTCGATTCCATACACACCATATACGTACACACCTGTCTGTTTGCGTGTGTGTGTGTGTGTGTGTGTGTGTGTGTGTGTGTATTAATACATTTTATACACATACACACGCATACACACATACATACACTCATATATATGTATATACATATATGTGTGTGTGTGTGTATGCATATATGTATATATTATGTATGTATGTAAATATGCATGTGTGTGTATATATATATATATATTTACATACATGCATACATACATACGTGCATACATACATACATACATACAAACATACATTCGTAACATACATTTGTGAATGCTTTGAAAACTTACAGCAAATAGAATAAAACCAAGCAAAACTGTTAATATAATCCAACACTCTTTGACTCCCTCCTTCGCTTCTTCCTCCCTTTTTCTCTATGTTTTGTCTTATTCTCCCCCCCCTCTCTCTCTCTCTATCTATCTATCTAATCTTTCATTAAATTTATCAATCTCTAACTCCCATTTCTCTCCAACTACTCATTACTCTTTAACAACACCTCTCTGATTTCCTTTCATTTATCAAAACACACCATTTTACACCATTTTATTGCAATTCCGAAACACCATTCCGAGGTTGTTTCCATAATTGACTTTATATGTTGCTATTTTAAATGAAACAGAATCTCAGAGAAACGTCCACTTCTTATAACTTAATATTTAATTCAATTTGATCAGTAAGAGTTGCCGCCCGTCTTAGCTACATCACCTTCAATTTTATCTGGTTTATTTTTCTTTAAATTCGAAAATAATGAAATTACCTACAATTGGCTTTTGCGCTAAATTCTCTAGTTAGAACTATTTATTTAATCAAAATAATATTTAAAACAGCTTGGATTCGATATTAGGCAAATTGTTTTCGTTTCTACACTATGGAAATTGAGAAATTTGAGCAAGAGACAGTTTTCTCACCGAATTAACTATGATTAACTTCCAAGAATCAAATATTATTATCGCCCTCCAACCAACCATTTATTTACTTATTTATTTATTTATTTATTTATTTATTTATTATTGCATGAGCACAGATGAAGACTGGAAAGGGCTAATGATGATGATGATGATGATGATGATGTCGACAGCGAAGATGATAAAGACGGCAGCGTCAGGGGCAACGAATACGACGATGATGTTGATGGTGATGTTCTGATGTTATTGTTGAGTCTAAATCAGTTCTGATCGAGTAAACTTATGATCAAAAGCCATCCATCCATAACAACTCCGCCTACTCTTCCTAGGACGAAATATGTTTATTCCTAAATTATCCAAAGAGTCATTAACTTTATTTGAGGCAGTATTATATGAGATGGGAGAGGTTCGGCAGGTTTTTAGTGAGTATGAGGATGCCGTCCTATTCATAAGGTAGATTGGACAAAGTCACAAAATGAATGCGTGGGTATGTGGGTATGTATATGATATACATACATATATATAGAGAGAGGGGGGAGAGGGGGAGGGAGAGATAGATAGATAGATAGATAGATAGATAGATAGATAGATAGACATGTGTATGTATGTATCTGTATAATCTACAGATAAACATTAGCATATACGCATGTATATATAATGTGCGGATATAAGTACGTTCATATATGCGCATAGTTATAGATATAGACAAATAGACATAGATACATATATACAGAGAGAAGGAGAAAAGGGATAGAGACAAAGAAAGAAAGAAAGAAAGAAAGAAAGAAAGGAAGAAATAAAGAAAGAAAGAAAGAAAGAAAGAAAGAAAGAAAGAAAGAAAGAAAGAAAGAAAGATAGAAAGAAAGAGGAGAATGAAAAGCACAATAACAGAACTGCTTACATTGACTTTCAAAACTAGTGGATTAAATCTCAGAGAGTAAGGAACACAAATAATGCAAACAAGAATCTCAGTAAAATTTCGCACGTTGGGTTACCTGTTCCCATTTAAGACAGATATATACGCTTGAAATTCGCCAGAATCTCGCTTTGCAGCCGCACAGTTTCATATTCAGTACCACACAGGCTGCACTTTTGGCAAGTGTCTGCTATTAGAGCACCAGACCGACCAATATATATATATATATATATATATATATATATATATATATATATATATATATATATATAGTATAAGGTGTGTCATGAGCATTTATAAGATATAATCCTATATAAACCCAACTAACAATTAATGATGGAGAAGACAAGATGTTAAAAGTTTTATAAAATTTTAATCCATGCATACGATCGTTTCAAATTATAACACTAACATATAAGAAACATGGAAAAAATTTAATTAATTATAATTATAATTAAATTAAATCAATTTAATTACGTATTACCATTCTCAGTGCAAAAGAGGAAGAAAACATCAGCAAAGGTGGTAACAGAAGAATATTACAGCAGACCATATTGAGTCTGTGTCGGATAACTTAATCGGATATTCATAAATTGATTGTGTAAGAATTCAACCTTTCTCTCATGAGACCCACTTCGGACATGAATGACCATGGGCTTGCCCCTAGAGAGTTACCCTCCAAGCCACAAGGCCGGGCAAGGTTTTTTATGGAAGACCTGCAGTAACCCATACGTACCAGGCTCCACTCTCCACGCGACCGATGTTATCCATAGGAAAAGCAAAGTCCGATAGTGCTTGGCACCAGTGACTTCGCAACTTATTTCTAAAGCTGGGTGAACAGGAGCAACGTGGGGTAAAGTTTCTTGCTCGAGAACGCAGCACATTGCCGAGTCCGGGAACCGAAATCAGAACATCATAATTGTGAGTCATGATTGTGAGTCCGATGCTTTAACCACTGAACCAAGTGGACTCTCCTGATGTAAACGACAGTTGAGAGTCCCGCAACTTCTTGCTGCACAGATGATTTGCTTATACTAATCAAAAATTTGACCACTCCCTTCATCAATCGACATTACCTGTACAGGTGCTCGGTGTACTAGACGACAGATGTCAAAGTGAAATGAAGTGTCTGAGAATTGAAGCCATGATCGTGCGATCATAAGTGGAAAACCATTACCACTAGACTGTGTCCTTCCCTCTTTCAAGGCGATAATGTGTAAAGGAAAGCAGATGTGACTGTTATGTCTGATACTTCCTTTTATGCAGAGCGTTTACTCTGTTTTCTCCTGAAACGCCGTTACGAATCCGTCGTCATACGACGATAACTTCTCACATACGTATATACACGCAAGCATATTCGTATAAGCGTAATACGCACCGAAAACAATCAAGCACACACGTACATGCGCGCGCACACAGAAGCACCACACACACACACACATACTAACGCATCCGTAAATACATGTATGTATATACAAGCGTCACATTTTATATGTATATATATATACATATAGTTATATATATATATATATATATAAACACACACATGTGTATACATATGTGTGTATTATACACAAATAAGAGCACACATATAGATGTGTGTATATGTGCGTGTGTGTGTTTGTGTGTGTGTATGTGTGTGTGCGTGCGTGCGTACGTATATGTGTGTGCGTGTGGTATCCATGTGTGTGCATCTCTGCGCGTGAAGAAGTTTGCGTCAATACCAACAGACAAGTCAAATCTTCGTTTTAGATTTTTTTTTATTAATTATCCAATGTAAAAATCACTAATTAATATGCAATCAGCGTGGTTTGGAATCCCTGAGATACTTAATAAATGTTAAAATGATGTCGCAAATGTGGCTGCCAGCAGTACCGATGAAGAATCAGAACAAAACATTACATTTTAAAATACAAGAATTTGAGGGGAAACAAAACCTCAGCGAAGAATTTAGTTCTGGAGAATATAAACCATGTTGTAACTCATATAAATTCCAACCTCTCACTTCTCTACAGGGTGTTCAGGTTAAATCTTTTTTTCAGGAACAGCTTAATGTATTGGTGAACATTCAACTGTGTTGGAGAGCATAAATACTAAAGTTTTAATTGAGAAAAAGTTAGCTGACATGGCGGACTGGAAACCATCTGAATATTGGAAGAGTTGCTTGTATCATGATGATTCACACGGGTATCAAAATGTCGGCATTATGACTGCTACTCAATGCTCTGTGGACACTGTCAAGTCTCTAAGACGTGACATGGACGGCTGCAACAGAAACTATGAGGCCATGGGACACAGCAGTAAGAACTGCATCCACACACCGGGATTTTTCACCATATGCTTTAACAGAGCCTTGATTGGCTAAGTGAAGCTGCTAAGCCCTTTCCAATCAGCAACTACTGCCATTGCAGTAAATCTAGAATCGTTAGCACACAGGACGAAATTCTTAGCCTGTCACTACGGTCTGAGTTCAAATTCTACCGAGGTCGACTTGACATTTTATCCTTTCGGGGTCGATAAATTAATTACCAGTGAAACACTGGGGTCGATGTAATCTGAGGCCTTGTGCCTCTAGTAGAGAAGATTATTATTGATATTATTACTATTATTTTTATTATTATTATTGTTATTATTATTATTATTATTATTATTATTAGTAGTAGTAGTAGTAGTAGTAGTTGCTGCTGCTGCTGCTGTTGTTGTTTGTCACCGAAGCTAATCGTCCTTTTGGAAGCTGCGTGAGTTTGTGTCATTTTCTTTTGTAGAAGTCCGTTTTTTGGTGATTTTTGTTGTTCTTCCTTGTTTCTTAATTGCCCAGAATCATAAGGGACTGTTCAATCGTTTTTGTTACTAGCCCTAATAAATAAAAATTTCAAAAAACGAAAACATTTTGAGGCAGAGAAAATTTTTTTCAAAATAGTGTCGTCTTTGTCAACCGCCCTGCAAAAGGAGAAGGTGTGAAGAGGTTTTGAAGGTGTAACTGCCTTTCGCATTCATCTCCTGCAGCACAGTAATATAGCCATAGTAGTAATAAAAATAGTAACTGCATTATCAGTAGAAACCACAGTAACAACTATAACAACAACAGCAAATGCACAAGAACAGTCCGAACAACAGTAGCAGCAGCAAGAACAAAAAGAAACTCGCAGAATTACCAGAAGTAGTAAATCGTGCATTCTCAACGCTGCTTCCAAAATAGCAACAGACTGAAGCGTCACAGCCCCTCCCTTCCGCCATCTCAACAATAAGCAATAACCACCGAGACAGTGATGATTAGCAACGACAGCAGCAGCAACAATGAAGACACAAGAATATTTCTCTTACTTACTAAGAACATCAACGTTTTCGACTTTAACTAATTACACAAAAATCATGATGCAGAAAGTAGATGCAGAGAAACACATCAACTCACTGGAACAGAGATAAGTAACAGCAAAACCTTTTAGACCAAACAGAAAGGGAAACAATTCTGTATAGATGCTTATCGACAAAACAACACAAATTAGAGCATATACCTTCAGACCAAGTTGAAGCTTATTTAAAAAACATATGGTGAGACAATTTGTTGGACGAGCCCATAAATTTGGATACATTCTCTATAATTTCATCGGAAATCCTAGCCTAGAAGCACTTCCCTTTCTCACAAAGAACTGCAGATATGACACTGATACCAATTTACCCGAGACGAAGAGTGAACTAACTAGATATCTTCAGCGTTTCCATGACGTTAATCGGTTGTAGTCATCAGTCCGTCTGATTGAGCTACAGTACTGATCAAGCATAAACCTAGATAAAGTATCTGCTACCTAGAGTGTCGTCATGCCCTCACAGTCCTCTGCTAGTGAGAAAATGTATTGGTGAAAGTTCCACTCTGGTTTTTGATAGAGATTTTGCAACAAGCAAGTGCGAGAGCGTTCTTGGGGAGACTGACTAGTCTGCTCTGTAGAACTTTCCAAGAATACCTAGATTGGTGAGGCTGCAGGTGAAGATAGGGAGAAACGAAAATGTTTTGCACGTCCTCTGCTAGTGCCCAAACATTGCTGACTTGCGGAGTTATGACGCGCCTCTGCTGTTGCATACAGGAAGGCTTTGGCTATCAGCTGAGTCCATTGTAAATATAGTCACTCCGCCTTCTTTCGTCCGGGAGAGACAGTCTTCATTTGTTTGCTATCTTTAGTGAAAGATGATTTGTGGTAGACAAGATTGAAGGGGATAAAGACAGACACCTAAACTAAACAGGAAAATACTGCTTCACAACAAACTTGTTGAAAGGTAAATGAGAACGGTAAGGATGATCTAAGTGGTCGAGTCTACTCTGAGCATGTGCTTGTAGATTAAGGGAGTGTAGGAAGAGGACACTTGCCTTTGAGATCAGGGTGATTGTAATTTTGTGGAGTTTTCACAAAATTACGATCGGAGATCGTCACCTTTCAGGGAATTATTTCTTGCTTGATTCAAGTCTCGAACTGTTTTTGTGAACCCTTAGTGGTGAATAAAATAAGTACTAGTCAAGCTCTTGGATTGATTTTATTGAGTACGCTACTCTCTCAAAAATAGCTTGCTTTGTATTAGATTTTAGAACTATTAAATCCGCAAGCTGATAGAATAGTGAGAGCGCTGGAAAAAATATTTAACGTCACAGTGGTCGATTTTGTCATTCACCCACTCGGGATTGATAAAATAAAGTACCAGTAAAGTAATGAGGTCGATGTACTCAACTTTCCCACTCCTCAAAATTGTGCCAAAAATTAGAAAGGCTTATATTGTTACTCTTAAGATGATCTTAAATAGTAGGAGCATTACCCCACAATTCATTACAGTTGGTTAACGTATCCAGTAGTGTGAGCGACAGAGTATCATGCGATATTTAGTTATACTAGCGGGACCCGAGAATATTTCACTTATTGGGTTATTTCTGAAAACTTTATCCAAAAGACCTGAAATTGTAGCCTTTGTTGGGTCTATATCAAAAGGTAGTCGCCCATCTACTAATCATTGAAAAGTGAACGAAACTGGAATACGATGATTATATACACAATTTTATAGACTTCATACACAATATTCTACCTCTTGTTCCCTCACTCTTCGCCTTACTCTCTTTTTCTCTCTCCCTTTTCTTTTGCTTTTAGCTTCTCCCTTCAACTAATCACGTGAATGCGTTTACAGACGGACTAAGTAACGGAGGAAAAAACAGTTCAAAACAAAAAAATTACACATTTCACTAGGCCCCCGCCTCTTCCTCCCCTCCCCCTCTCTTCCCCATATCTACCCCCTTTCTCATCCCCTGCCCTAAGCCTTCCCCACCCCACCCCCTTCAACTAGTCACTTGGAAGCGTTACGGACGGGCTAAGTAACGGTGAGACAAGCAGAATTATTATAAGATATTATTCATTTTAAGTTCAAACTCCAGAGGTGTTAACTTTGCTTTTCATTCTCCCAGGGTCATTTACAGTAAAACACCCCTTCAAATATATTCGACAAGACCCTTCACCATCAAATGTGTGGCTTTGTGTGTTTATGTCTCGTCGATTCAGCACAGTAAGAGTGGTTTGTTTTGTTTTGTTTTGTTTTGTTTTGTTTTGTATCATTATTCTTATTCTGATGCTCTTGTTGATGTTGCTTACATTGATAGGTTGGCCTCGGCTGATTAAACAACAGCAGCAACCACTATAGACGGTGATAACAAACTTTTGGGAATTTCGATTTCAGCAAAGGCTTTGGAAATCATTATTATCATTATTATTATTATTATTATTATTATTATTATTATTATATTGTAACCTTTTGGCTAAACTCATTAGTCATGGAGTTAATCTAGTGCATCGTGAGCCTTCATTCCACCCTGCCAAAATTATACACGATTTTTTTTATTTCTATTTCTGTAAGCTCGCCAGTGTATATTCTGAGACACAAGAGAATTTGTAGCAAAGTTCATTCAGTCCAATTGCCGTCGGGTTATTCCACACCACACGCAGTATTTGAACCTTTTGAACTCTCCTCTGTATTCTCTTGTGAAATAATTAATGCTAATGCAGAAGACCATCACCACATCCCTTGCAGTTTCGATATGACCCATATTTATTGGACATAGGCTTTTTAAATCTGTTATCACTGCATTAGTAATAACAATGATGTCGGTTTCGTTGACGAGGTCAAAATTAGGCACAAATATTTCCAAAGTTGTAACCCGTATTCGTCGATATAAGATGAATGACACTCATTAACTATCATCATCATCATCATCATCATCATCATCATCATTATTATTATTATCATCATCATCATCATTATTATAATTATTATTATTATTATTATTATTATTATTATTATTATTATTATTATTATTATTATTATTATTATTATTATTGTTCAGTAGTTTTATTTTTATAACGTGCTTTCACTTCACTACCGAGCGCAGCTCTGTACGCCTTGGGTATGTGCTGTGGATTGCTGTGGTGCTCTTATGTTTACTGTATTGAAAGTGTTTTGCGTAGAATGTGTGCAGTACCCAGTAGTACAATTTTCTGTATGTTATATATATTTGTAAGTCCTGGTGTTTTTGTTATGTATTTGTCTGAATATTATTATTATTATTATTATTATTATTATTATTATTATTATTATTATTATTATTATTATTATTATTGTTCAGTAGTTTTATTTTTATAACGTGCTTTCACTTCACTACCGAGCGCAGCTCTGTGTGCCTTGGGTATGTGCTGTGGATTGCTGTGGTGCTCTTATGTTTACTGTATTGAAAGTGTTTTGCGTAGAATGTGTGCAGTACCCAGTAGTGCAATTTTCTGTATGTTATATATATTTGTAAGTCCTGGTGTTTTTGTTATGTATTTGTCTGAATAGTATTATTATTATTATTATTATTATTATTATTATTATTATTATTATTATTATTATTATTATTATTATAGGCGAGCTGGCAGAATTGTTAGCATGCCGGGCAAAATGCTGTACAGCATCTCGTCCGTCTCTATGTTCAGAGTTCAAAATTCCGCCGTGGTCGTGTTTGCTTGTCATCCTTTCGGGGTTGATAAAACGAGTAACAGTTGAGCACTCGGGGTCGATATAATCGACTTACTGCTTCCCCTGAAATTGATGACCATGAGCCAAAATTTGGAATCATTATTATTATTGGGGATCGATGAAAGCGACTATCCCCCACCACCGCCAAAGATTCAGGCCTTGTGTCTATAATGACTATTATTATTTATTATCTTAGCACAGTTTCTAACGCTGGAGATGTACCACGGTGCCAGCTGTTCACTACCAGTGAACTAAAGTAACCTCCCTTATTTTTCGAACACCATCCGGAGTATTCGAGTAGTTCCAAGTAGTGCTGTTTTGTGCAAGTTCTTCACCCTTATTGCAGTTCTTATTTGTTCCATGTACTTCTCAAGATTTTTACTCACTGTTCCCAGGGCTCCGACAATTATTGGTACTACTACCATCTTTTTTATCAACCACAACTGCTTAACGTCCCAAGCTAACCTTTCATATCTTTCGACTTTCTTTTCATCCTTGTCGCATACCTTGTTGTCAGCTAGGCATGCTATATCTTTGATTCAGCATAGTTTGTTTTCTTTCTCAATTAATACTATGTCTGGTTTCCTATTCTCTATCTCATAGTCGTACTGAATTATAAAATCCCGAAGGATCTTTGTATTATTATTATTATTATTATTATTATTATTATTATTATTATTATTATTATTATTATCATCATCATCATCATTATTTCCTCACAATATACTTATTTGTAGTTAGCTGTCTGGTGCTTGAATTTCATTTGTTAAAAAACAAGACTGGCGCTCCGTCGATGACGACGATGAGTGTTCCAGTTGCTCATCAAACACCCTGTATGAATATATTCATTCAGTTGGCAGATGGTAAAGCTGTTTTAGGAAATATAGTACTGAAACCTAATATTGATTTCAAAGTTTGACACAAGGCCAGCAAAAGGGAGGAAAGAGTCAGTCGCTTAGATCGATCCCAGTGCTCGACTGGTACTTAATTTATCAACCTCGAAAGGATGTAAGGCAAAGCGTTTAAGTAGTGACCACCGCTGATTAGTTGAAAATAATATATACAGGGTCTCATTGCCGAGTTCCTTTTAACCTCTCATGAGAAAAAGGGTATGGTTTCAAGCCGATTTAACTTCTCTTTCTAACAGGTACAGTAATGGCATTTTGACCCTCATTTTGAAAGGTTTGTTGTTGCTGTTCATGTTGTTGTTGTTGTTGTTGTTTTTTGGTGTTTTTGCTGCTGTTGTTTTTGGTGGTGGTGGTGGTGGTGGTGGTGGTGGTGGTGGTGGTGGTGGTAGTGTTCGGGGGTAATGGTGGGGGTGAGGGTGGGGGTGAGGGTGGGGGTGAGGGTGGGTGAGGGTGGGGTGATGGTGGGGTGGGGTGGGTGATGGTGGGGTTGGGTGATGGTGGGGTGAGGTGGGGTGATGGTGGGGGTGATGGTGGGGTGATGGTGGGGGTGATGGTGGGGGTGATGGTGTGTGGGGGAGTGCTGGTGCTGGTAGTGCTGGTGCTGGTGGTACTGGTGGTACTGGTGGTACTGGTGGTGCTGGTGGTGCTGGTGTTTGTGGTGGCGGTGGTGGTGGTGGCGGTGGTGGTGGTGGTGGTGGTGGTGGTGGTGGTGGTGGTGGTGGTGGTGGTGGTGGATGTGATGATCATCATCGAGATTTGCTCATTGCTAGAAATCATTGTATCAGTAATTATAAGGGTTTTGTTGACGATAGTGAATGACATCAGGTACTCCGCTGGAAAGAAATCCTTGTAGTGCATAACGAAACGTCACAGTACATCCTGAGTTCAAATCCCGTCGAAATTGCAGAGTTTCTTTCTTCTCCTCTCCATCGCCCCCTTTTATTGTAATTGCAGGGTAAGGTGGAGATAAAATAAGTACCATTAATAAACTTAGATTCTCATTAAGACACAAAGCTCTTCTGGGAGTTGAATCTGTGTAAACGAGAATTTGAAGCCAGTGCAGTGGTTCTTTCTGTTGGTTATTATTGTGGTATTATTTCATACAGTTGAAGGTGGTGTTTGTTTTGACAACGTTGGAAACGTCTGTAACAATAGCAACGTCAATAACAACGGCATTAGCAACAGAAACAGCAGCGTCAGAAGCAGCAGTGGTAGCAGCAGCAGTGGCAGCGAGCGACAATAACGTTAGCTGCTACTAGACAAGCAACGAGCGTGTCACAGTAGGTCTTGCGGGGAAACGAAAGGGAAGGACTTGGTATCGGAATATAAATGAAACTGTTAAGAGTTTGAATGGCACTGCCCTCCGGCTTAATTTATTTATGATATCCCGCAGGAGATTGTACGAAATTCCTCCCCATTCAAATTACAGTCATATGCTGTAATCGTGCTCACTCAATAATTGAGATTGTATTCAAGCTATTATATACACCTAAAACATTAGTGACAGCTTCTTCTCAAATATCCTTTAGAAATTAAAGTTGATTTCCAGAGTATCATCTTTTAGGGTTCTAAGGTTCATGAAGTTAATATTAGCCCCCGGCATGCTGATTTCAGGACTTGATTTCAATTTCATTAAATGATATTTTATACAGAATAGAAAAAGGAGACAAAGTTACTCAGGGACGCTCACTGCATTAAAAAGAAAATAGTAAGGCTAGTATATCGGTCACGTGTGCTGAACTGCTAGTTATGGAGACGTAAATACGCGAACACCGGTTTTTAAGGGGTAATCAATCGGTGACAAACAGACACAAAGATACGTACACATACACACACACGCACACGTGCACACACTCCCCACACACAAACACGCACGCGCACGCGCAAAACACACACACACACAAACACACACATATATATATGTGTGTGTGTGTGTATGTATATACGACAGACTTCTTTCAGTCTCCGTCTACCAAATCCACTCACAAGGCTTTGGTCAGCCCGAGGCTGTAATTGAAGACACTTGCTCAGGTTGCCACTCATTAGGACTTAACCCGGAGCCATGTAGGTTGGGAAGTAAACTTCTTACCACACAGCCACGTTTACATATATTTTCGCTTTTTCTACTGAGCATTTTTCGTCAACGTTGTTGTTGCTGCTACTGCTGTAGTGCTTTTATGAATTATCCTTAAGTATACTACTGTTATTGCAACTAAAACTGCTGTTACTGTTGCCTCGGCTGATGTTGACAGTGATGATGATGATGATGATGATGATGATGATGATGATGATGATGATGTTGACGACGACGACGACGACAACAGTGATGATGTCATCATCACCGTCATTGCTCCAACTACGACTACTGCCATCCAACGAAGGAACCTCTGAACGCTCCCTTGATCCGCTTGTAATATCTCAAATCATTTTTTACTTTCTAAAGAATGAAAGAACTTAGGCCAATATATTTCTGAATATATATAAAATCGACCGGATGGTCACGGCTGCAACATCTTTGATAATACGTCAGCTCACGCAGGATTGAAGAGCTGCGGTTAAGCAACAATAACATCTACTTCATTACCAACTGCCAGCATCGTCAACAAGAATTACAATAACAATATAAAAACTTATGTAGGCACAAGGCCAAACATTTTCAAGGAAGTCGTAATCGATTAAAGTGCCACGGGTGCGTGAATGCTATTTTATTTTATCGACCTCTGGAAGATGACAAGCAACGCTGACCTCGATGGAATTTAAATTGAAAACGTAATGGGCCATAATATGACACATCAATGCATTGCCTCCCACTCTAGTAATATATGTATATATATATGTATATATATATATATATATAAACAATATATGAGTATATGCATATATATGTACATGTATGTATATACGTTCATCCACATGTACATATAGATACATAACTGGGTACATGACATGGCAAAAGAACAAGGACAAAAATGGTAAACAAGGTGCAACAAAGCAACAAACAAGCAGGCCACATAGAAACATCCCCTTCATCAGCTGCCACCATTAAAACTCCGGCGTTTCGAAGAATTAAGGCAGTACGCATCGTTAAAATGGTTCTTCCCACGAACACAAATTAAATTGTTTTCGTGGAGGGTAGTGGCGGACGGAAAACAAGACAGGAAAACGAAACATACATAGTTGAAATTTATAGAGAAACGAAAGACGAAGACAGGTGTATGAACAATAAGCAGGTGTAATAGTTTGACGCTCGGGAAAGTGAGAAAGTATTTTACCTTTCGAGCCTACGCTCTTTAACAGAAAGGAATATGAAGAAATAAACAGAGAGAGAATTTTATATATATATATATATATATATATATATATATATATATATATATATATATATATATATATATATATATATATATATATATATATATATATATATATATATTTAAAAAACGATAGAGACGAGACACGGAATACACGGGAAACTTTATTGCTCATAACGATCGTTTCGAAACATCCTGCATCGATCCCTTGCGCGTGGGTAACTATACAGCTAGTTGTGGTTCATCACTCGGCGAAGAAGTGTCTCGTCAGGTGATGTAATAAGTGGTGTCTCATTACACACACACACACACACACACACATATATATATATATATATATATATATATATATATATATATATACATACATACATACATACATACATACATACATACATATATATATATTGAGATATATATATCTATATACACTGAGAGAGAGAGAGAGAGAGAAAGAAAGAATAAGAGAGATATCTACCTACAAACCTACATGCATGCATACATACATACATACATACATACATACATACATACATACATACATACATAAATACACAGAGTGAGACATAAACACCAGCGAACGTAGTCACACATATATATGCATAAGCATGTATATGAATGCATGTGATGAATAGCTGTGCCTGAAACGTCATATTTTCGTTCTTAACTTTGCCTTTATAACATTTTTCTCCGAGCGTCTAATAATAATAATCACTTTGAATGTTCACTGTGAATAGAAGCTATTGCAAATCGCTCCTCCATATTTCACGTACGCAATACTCTGTTAACATTGAAGAAAATATATTTCAAAAGTACCTTGACAGAATAAACTTCTCACATCCTTTCACAAAGCTACTGGCGTATAACTAGTACAGTTAGGCGGGTAGTAATGGTCTCTTCATGTAACTAATGTTTTATCGTTTTTCCCTTCACCTCTCATTAAGGATTCAGTCGGTGCGTAGGGTGCATTTGCCGTTAAAAAGTTTATCAAGGACGGTGACTGTGGAGGTCTTTTTTTATTTTTTTATTTTCTTACACCTTTTATTTGAAGCCATTTTTCGTATGGAGCCGTATTTTCTTCATCTTGTTTTTGCAAATTATGTGCTTGCATACAAACGCGCTAGAACACAGACACACACACTAGTTTTAGTACACATTGATATTACCCCTCAGAGGCCTGCCATATTTGTGAGTATGCATGTGTGTGTGTGTGTGTGTGTGTGTGTGTGTGTGTGTGTGTGTGTGTGTGTGTTTGTGTGTGTGCGCGCGTGTTGTGTTTATAGTCAGTGCGACTGACAGAACAGTCATATCAGCCATCAGCGAGTGGCCAGTCATATTATCTCTCCCTACAATCAGAATGCTTTTTACAATGGACACAATTGAACAGTCAGTCTATTTATTTGACAGGAACATTGTGAAGCGATGCTTGCCAACCAAGTCGTCCAATCAGAGCTGCCCGATTCTGACTGCAGCTAAAACTAAACATACCGTCCACAACGTGGGGGTCCTATGCAGAACGTGAGCCAACGAGAGAATATATATTCCTATGTGGTCGCTCGACTTGCTTGAAATAGCAGTTTAGTCTCCTTCGAACAGCACCCTGCCGTCTAAAATAGAGAAATTTATATCGATCGATGTATTTTCTTGATGTAAAAATGGTCTAATGCCACAAACACCTTCTATTCTTTCTGTTACTTATCTCCAGGTCAGCCCTAAGTGAGAAAACTTACAATCGAAAGTGTTGTAAGCACGACCATCTCGACTTTTCTCTCGTGCATTTGTGCTTTTTACAGACGGTAAGGTATGATTTGGAGCTAACGACTATATCTAACGAGTCTATCGACTACGCAGAGGCGTCTGTGTTTTCTGATGTTGACATTGTTAAATACCAGTGGAGTCGAAGTGAGCATACCTTTGATCAAAGTTGGTCACGCAACGGATCCTACCGTGTTTAAATCAGTTGAGGGATGACTCGAGGGAACTTGGTTGTAACTTGTTGGAGATACCATTCATGGTCCATCGTTAACTGGAGCTAGCAGAAAAGTTGGTGCATCGGACAAAATGTAAAATGGTACTTTTTCCAGCTCTGTACATTCTTAAATGAATTTCTGCAACTATCAGTTTGCCTTTCTTCCATCTGGAATCAAAACGTAAAGCACTATTCTATGGACGATGGATTTGTTGAGTTCATAAGGCATTGCGGTATATGCTCCGCCTCTTCATATTCATGTTTGCGTTATCATCGTCTTGGGACGATAAAATAATGTACCAGACAAGAAATGGAGTTGAGAGCATCAACTAACTCCTTCCACTAAATCTCAAGATCGTCTCAGTAAGAAATACGAGAACATATGTAGATAAAAGCTGTCTCGAGTCCTAGGTCCTGTTACTCGGTTTTCATGGCGTGTAAGTGACCGAGATCACAACGTTCCCTCTGAACAGGATGGCAGCCAGTGGCAGGCTTCATCATTTACAGCCGAATTGCTGAAAATTATTAAGGCTGCAAGCTGGCAGAATCGTAATCACGATGGACAAAATGCTTAGCGGTATTTCTTTCATCTTTACATTCTGAAGTTCAAATTCCGTTGGGGTCGACTTCACTTTTTATCCCTTTCAGGGGGCAATAAAATAAGTGCCATTGGACACTCGAATCTGAAATTACTGGCCTTGTGCTAAAATTAGAAACAATTATTATTATATAAATTGAAGTGTTCAGCTAGAGTGATGTGTGCCGCGGACGTATTACACACATGAATGCATTCTCTCATTCTTCTATATCTATCTTAAGTAGCAACTGAATTGATAGATGTGTAAAGAGAGGGACAGAGATTGAGAGATATTTTTTAATGAGATGCATGTACGCCGGTGTTAAAACGGGGGTAGCTGATGAAGGAAAATGTTCTCTATGTGGCTTGTGTGTTTTCTGTACTCTGGTTATTATTATTTTCTTGTCTACGTTTTGTTTGCAATGTCCTGTACCCAGATATGCACCTATATATACAGGTAGACGTAGGTATGCACATACCTGTACGTATATATGCATATACTCATTTATTATTTGTTAAAGTCTGTCATACCGGCCATGACGAAGGGAAATAGCCCTGAAACTCGAGTCGCCTTTATATATATATATTTATATTTATATATTTATATATTTGATCCTTTATATTGAACACTCAATATTTCATCTACATTCAATACTTTCTTTCATGGTGCCATCTATTTTTATGTTATTTTATTTTATATTGTATATTGTATATCATATTATATATTGTATATTCCATATTCTATACCCCACATTAGTTCTGCAGGAATATAAATAAAACATAAAAAACAGACAGTGTTGGAACTCTTTTAAGCAAAATAATATATTCCTCTATACACAATCATACAAAAAACCCCACCTTTTTTGTATTTATTTTTACTCGCATATATATATATATATATATATATATATATATACATACATACAGAGGGAGAGAGAGAAACGTGATAGATAGATAGATAGATAGACAGACAGACAGAGAGAATATATGGGAGGTGGAGTTTCAAATAAACAACAGAGTAAATGTGTATTAAAACAAATAAATAAATATATAAATAAATAAATGAGTAAATAAACGAATAAATAAATAAACGAGATCTCACAAGTAGAATGAAAGCAATGACCAACCAAACAATGCCATGTTCTATCCACGTGACATCTCTGGTCTGGACTGACGAGCCTTCTCTTTTGTCTGTCTGTCTGTGCTTGTCTCTCTGTTTACTTCGCTAAAAATTGGTTGGATGAAGTTTTTTCTTCTTTTTCCTTTTCTATTTGCCGGTGAAGTAGGGCTATTATATATTTTTTCTTACATTTTATATATATATATATATATATATATATATATATATATATATATATATATATATATATATATATATATATATATATGTATGTATATATATATATATATGTAAACATATATATATTTATGCATATATATACACACACACATATATATATATAATGATATATATATATAATTATATATATATATATATATATATATATATATATATATATATATATATAAATATATATATATATATATATATATATATATATATATATATATATATATATATATATATATATATATATATATACATATATATATATATATAATGATATTGATATATATATATATATATATATATATATAATTATATATATATATATATATATATATATATATATATATATATATATATATAAATATATATATATATATATATATATATATATATATATATATATATATATATATATATATATATATATATATATATATATACATATATATATATATATAATGATATTGATATATATATATATATATATATCTTTAGATATTTTACTATACATTTTATATAATTTTATTATCTATTTTTATTTTGTATTTTCAATTATATATATATATTTATTATATATGTTTTTTATTAAGTATGTTTTTTTTGGGGGTTTTTTTTCTATTTTGTATGTCTTTCTCTCCACTGGATAATAAGGTGAAATGTCAACACCAAAACTGACAAAGGCGACAACAACGACAAACAACGACAATAACAACAACAACAATAACAAAAACAGCAACAACAATATTTACAATAATAGTTACAACATCAGCCAAAACAAACGTGCACCATCACCATACAAGATCAGAATACATAATTGTCGTTGTCGTTGTTGTTGTTTTTGTTTTTGTTGCTATATTATTAATATTACCATTTTATTTAAAATTCTAATTCGGCATGGCTGGATACTGCAGCTGTATATGATGTGTGCGTTTAGGTTGTTGTAGAGGTAGGTGGTCGTGGTGACGTTACTGGCGGCGGCGACGGCGACGGTGACGGTGGTAGTGGGGTGGTGGGGGTGGTAGTTTTGGTAGCTGTGGTGCTTGTAGGTGAAGCGCAAATGTAGGGAGGTAGTTGTGGTGGTAGTGGTAAGCCTAGTGTTTCGTGGTTGGGGGTTTCTATTGGTCACGGTGATGTTTGTGGTGGTGGTGGTGGTGCCGGGTTAATAGTCGTCGTAGCTGCGTTAAATGTCATCAAGGTATGCGGGATATTAGGCGGATATGGGGTCGGGGCGGGTACAGTGGTGGTTGTGGCGGTGGTAGTTGAGACGGTAGCAGTGGTAGTAGTTGTAGTGGTCGTGGTGGCGCGGTGATGGGTCAATGCTGGAAATGTAATGACAGATTATGGAGCACTGTTGGGGGTGGTGACCGCCACCGCCGCCGCCGCTGCCGCCACAGTAGTTTAGTTTTGCTAGTGGTGGTGGTGATGGTGGTGCTTGTAGCGATGGGAGTTGTGGGAGATGATGACAGTATTATTGGCGGAGGCGGTGGTAACAGTGGTAGATGTGTTTACGCAGTGGTGGAAGCGATGATGGCAGCGGCGGCCGCGGCGGTGATGGTGTGGTAGTGGTCGTAATGGCAGTAGTCGGAGCAGTCTTAACAATCATAGATCTCGTGATATGAGCATTGCAGAAAAGAAGGCGTGGCTGACGTGGTTGATGCTTCTGTTAATGGCACTGTATATAATGGTATTATTGTTGGTATTTAACCCTAAGCCAGCCGTGACCGTGCAAACTTATGACCAATGCTATCCCAATTATGGCCATCATGTGTATGTATATAGTACCATGTTA
>NC_142929.1:158534361-158546861 GCF_046866305.1 Octopus bimaculoides | reverse complement strand
GAAATAGATCAACATATAAACAGATAGATAGATAGATAGATAGATAGATAGATAGATAGATAGATAGATAGATAGATAGATAGATAGATAGATAGATAGATAGATTTCTTTTATTAGCCACACAGGGCTTTACACAGAGGAGACAAATACAATGTAGAGCTTTTCTTTTTGGGAGGGGGAAGGAGAGAAAGAAAAAAAGGGGGAGTTCGATCAAAAGGGATCGAAAAAAAAGACAGACAGACAGACAGACAGATAGACAGACATACAGACAGACAGATAGATAGATAGATAGATAGATAGATAGATAGAACTTACATGCATATATATATACATTTATAGATCCATATGTAACTATGATGATTTACGTTTAGATATTACACACACTCACGCACATACATGCACACACACACATATATAATATATCGGTTGTGTGTGTGTGTGCATGCGTGTGTGTGTGTGAATGTATTCACATGCGTATGCATCTACGTAGGTCACCGCATTTCATATATTCATATGCAAGTGCGTGTTTTAAAAGTTAGAGAGAGCATTTACGTACATGGATGCCTGTTTGTGAGTCTTGTCAATGTCTGTGTGTCTTTGCCTGCATCTGTTTTTCTATGCATGTGTAATATTAATTGCAATGAAATATTAGCTCTGTTATTTGCATACACTGTTAAAATTTTTAAATATATCAAAACGTTTCGTGCAGTTTAATTCAAGAAAGAGAAAAAAAAAATAATAAATCAATTTATGTCATCTTTGAAAAATCATTTTCATTTTTCTCTATTCTTTTACTATTTCAACAAACCTATTATTTTCGTCTTCTATTCTTTCCTGCATTTACCAATAATAACCTTCTCCATTTCTTTTATCTGCAAATCATGTATGAATATATACATGTGTATATAAATACATATATGTGCATGAGAGTGTGTTTGTGCGAGTATGTGTGTGTATATGTGTGTGTGTGTGAGTGTATTTATGTAGTTTTGTTTATCCTCTGGCAGATGTGCGAGAATATATGTGTGTGTGTGTATGTATATATATACACACACATGTATATTCACGCACATATGCATGTATTATGTATGTATGCATACATAAATACATATATATGCATATACACATGCATATGATGTACTTTTTGTATACAGATATATGCATATATGTGTAATATTTGAGCGCTATATATACATATATATATATATATATGTATTCATATGCATATGCAGGCATCTATACACACAACTGTTTCTATACTCGTGTTCATAAACTAACATATACGTAGACATTTATACATTTATGTAAATACACGTATAAATAAACAGTGTGTCTGTAGCTGTAAGTATACGTGGCTATATATTTATGAGCGTATGTATGATGGTATTCATGATAGAATGGTGTTGTGCGCGTGTGCTTGCATGTATACTTGTTCCTGTATGTGTATCGATTTTAAACTGCTTGGAAGGTGCTGTCATCCTCCTTGTTCTCTCATTTACACACATGATCTTCAAATATTTTCCATGGACTGCCCTTGCATGTGTGAAAGTGTTTTCAAGCGGGCATATATATTAATTTCTGTGTGTGTGCGCGTGTGTGTGTGTGTTCCCTTTGAGCGTGTTTGTGTGCCTTTTGTGCATGTATGTGTATATATATATATATATATATATATATATGCATGTAAGTATACCATTGTTCATGTCTATGTGTACATGGCATGTATGCTGTGTATTCACTTATATTGATAAATATATATATATGGAGTTACATACACATGCATGTACACTCATATGATCCCACACGTATACACACAGACGCGCTTATGCACTCGGTGACATAAACTGACACACCCACTCACATAGCACGCTCACATATTGACGAATATTCACGAACGCACGTATACACGAACGTAACGTTTATACAATCATACACTTATACGTGTGTGTGTGTGTGTGTGTTTGTGTGTGTAAATACACTGAATATCACACACAACAAGCATACCAGTCAATGCAACCAATGTATGGTCAACTTCCCTGCTAGAAATATAGCTAAATGACTTAGAAAGTGCACTTTACGATCGTAGAACTCAAAGCATGGTAAATATTGGCTTCAAATTTTGACACAAAGCCAGCAATTTTTTTTTGGAGGGGGGGGTAAGACGATTAATCGACCCCAGTGTTCAAAGAAGATTTTATCGACCCCTACAGAATAAAAGGCAAAGCCGACTTGAACTCAGAACGTAAAAGCAGAAGAAACTTCGCTAAGCATTTTGCCACATGTGCTAATCATTCTGCCGGTTCGCAACCTTAAAAGTGTGTTAAATATTATAGTTGTTTAGTATTATAGTTTTGAATATATGGTCTGGGAGTATGTTGGTATTGTCACAGCTAGAAGAAGACAGTTCGTAAAAGAGCTGGAGTTGAAGGTCAGCGATTAGAACAAGAAAATTTCAAAATTTGTCTTTGTGCTTAACTAGAAATATGCGTAAGGAAGTATAAGTTAACTTCAGACTACTATGGTACTTATCAAGAAAGATGGATAGCAAGTGAGAGAGAGAGAGAGAGAGAGAGAGAGAGAGGGGGGGAGAGAGAGAAAGAGACATAAAAATAGTCACTTGTATATGTCTATATGTGTGTATGTGTGTGTGTGTGTGTGTATGTATATATACATATATAGACATATACATATAGATATGTATACACACACACACGCATATATATACATACATATATAAACATATATGTACATATTCAAACATATATATGTGTGTGTAGAGAGAGAGAGGGAGAGAGAAGGGGATAGTGAGAGAGAGAGACAGACAGACAGACAAGACAGACAGACAGACAGACAGACAAACAGACATACAGATAGACTGATAAATAGAGAGAGAGAGAGAGAGAGAGAGAGAGAAAGAGAGAGAGAATGAGTGAGAGGGGTAGGATAGAAAGAAAGTGAGAGAAGGGAGAGAGACAAGATCGCTAGCTTACAGTTCTTTCGTGCAGTTGATTCTTTTGTATTTTTCTTTGAGCAAGGAAATCTTAATATCAACTGCCCATGTAGAATATGTTCTGCTAGATCTTAAAGAGAAGAACAATGAGTCTGTGTTAGTTGGAAACTAGCATGATCCAATTAAATTACGCCAGGCATTTTGTATAAAATGGTTTATAACACGAGCGAACGATTGGGCCTATCTACTGTCGCAGAACCTAAACATAGCAAGCAAATCTCCAGCAACTTGCATCGTACTATCTTACAGACACTACCTTTAATGAAAAGTAGGATAATCATTTGGAGAACTCTTTTAGTCATAGATCTGCTTTAGCAGAGGTATTCTCGACCATTTTTTAAATCTATGAACCCTTTTGATTACTATTTTATTCGGGTGGACCCCGTAGCCATCCGATGTTTAAAAACTAGTTTTATAAAAGCTTCTTTCAAAATTCCTATGTTGTTTTTCACACATTCATTTGTGTAAGCTGAACTATGTGAAATGCTAAAGAAAGAAACCTAGTCGTTTCTTACAATAGGTACCAGTATAGGCAATTTTTTTTTTCAGAGGCCCTTAAAATACTACTGTGGATCACTAATTAGCTGTTTTGTTACGTGAACCCCCCAAAATCTTATATAGGTGCTCAGGGGCCATATAGACCCCGGGTACCACTGTTTTGGCAAATTAACCTGGATCCAAAAACACGCAATATCTATAACGGAGCGCAGCCACACATGTGGAAGAATCTAACGCAAATCATACTGTTCCATCTTATAAACGGGGAGGCATTTGGTTTTGCTCTGCTGTAACTTATAAATAACAGCAAAATTGTGAGATGGTTGCGGCTGGACTGGATTGTCTTCTTCCATAAATAAGATTAATCGGTGTGTGATTTACCTGGGGCCAAACAACGATTGATGTAGTTTTAAAGAAGTAAATTAAAGTTCTTTCTCCTTCTTTCTCTGTCTCTCTTTCTCTCTGTTTCTCTCTTTCTCTGTGTCTCTCCTTCTCTCTCTATCTCTCTCAAACGCACCCACACATGCACAAGTATATACATTCTTTTAAATTCTCTTTGCATTTCACTATCTCCATTTATCTCTCTATCTATCAATCTATCTATCGATCTATCAGTCTATCTGTCTGCCTGTCTTACTGTCTGCCTGTCTCTCTGACAATCTATTTATCTGTCTCTCTGTCTGTCTATGTATCTGTCAATTTGCCTATCTATCTATCTATCTATCTATCTATCTATCTATCTATCTATCCATCAATCTATCTATCTATCTGTCTGTCTGTCTGTCAGTCTCTCTGTCTGTCTATTTTTCTGTCTATTTGCCTGCCTATCTCTATCTATCTAGCTATCTATATATTTCTCTGTCTATGTATCTATTTATATATCTGTCAGTCTGTCTGTCTACCACTCTATTTACCTATTTATCTACCTACGTACCTATCTACCTACCTACCTACCTACCAACCTACCTACCTACCTACCTACCTACCTACCTACCTACCTACCTACCTACCTCTCTACATATCTATGGGTCTATATTTCGATCAACCTTTCTCCTTAAATGTTTCGCTCTCACTTTCGCTAATACATACTATATTTAAAATTCTGGAAGCATGTTTATATCTACGTATACACGTGTATGCAAGTTTCGTCAGACACGCACATACCCAGGAACACAAGAAATTAATGCGCGCGCGCGTGTGTGTGTGTGCGTGTAAGTGTGTGTACATACTGAAGACCAAGGGATAACAACTCGTCGATAGACTGAAATCTGAAATCAGAAAACATTACACCAATACAAACATACACGAATACATATATATACATACATACATACATACATACATATATATATATATATATATATATGTGTGTATTTATGTATATGCATATGTATACATACGTATATACATGTATAATTGCGTGTAAAATATATTTATATAATATATATATATACATGTGTATGTATATATACATATATATATGTATACACACATATATATATATATTATATATATATATATATACACACACACTATATATATATATATATATATATATATATATATATATATATATATAAACATATATGTATATATATATATATATACACACAAACTCAATACATATATGTGTGAGTATTTATATACATACAGATAAATAGATAGCGAGATGATAGATAGACAAAGAGAGAGAGAGAGAGAGAGAGAGACTGACAGGCAGACAGAGAAACAGGCTGTCAAATATATAGATATAGAAGCATACATGCAGCTATACATACCAGTACATGTATATAACATACATACATACATACATACATACATACATACATACATACACACACACACATACATACATACATACATACATACATACATACATACATACATACATACACACACACATACATGTGCAAATACATAAATAAAGTAAACATTTACAACTAACAACTAAAGTAGAAATAATTGACCCTAAACAGTTATAAAAATATAAATTTCAGAATATAAAGTTCCATATGATAATAATTTAAAAATAATAATATTAATAATAATACAATTTCTTAACTGCAGATAGTAGTGGCAGAATGTACAATAATCCATATATTTGCACGCAGTCAGATTATCTGTCACTAAATCATCTCTATGTATAATAGAAAACAAACGTCGAAGCTGTAATCTAATTTTAAGTCACAGATGTTATTGAGGGATCAATTGATCTGTTGTGGATTTTATTTGAACGCATATAACTAAAATAAAAATTGGAACTGCTAAGCGGTAGCACGATTTACTAGAAATCATCCGATTTTTAACTTGAAGGGCGCGAATTCATAAGTCTCTGTTGGGGCAAGTAGCCTATTTGGGGCAGTGCGTCAAGAAGGTTGCTTTCCAACCACATGGTTTGGGGTTGCAAATTGAGCTTCTTAAGAACACAGTTGTGCCGGCTGCTAATCAAAAAATGAATAAATGTACAGAAGACATTGATGTGTGTGTGTGTGTGTGTCTGTGTCTGTGTCTGTGTCTGTGTGTCTGTCTGTGTGTCTGTGTGTCTATCTGTCTGGGTCTGTGTGTCTGTGTGTGCGTTTGTGTGTGTTTTTATGCGAGCTAACGCAGAATTTGTGTGACAAGCATGACTTCATCGCAGAAATTGTCTGGCAAGCATGACTCAGTTCTCCTGCTTATGTAGCATGGTGCAGAGTCTTGTTATCAGACATAGGGTCTTCTAGAAGCCACCTTCTTCACCCACGACAGCTATACCGCCTCCAGGCATTTGATGCAGGCCTCCGTGTTGAGCATGAGGCGGTGTGGGCAGATGAATGGAGGCATAACGTCACCATCACTAGTGATCACGCCAAACACCATGATGTTGACTGGATCTTTGATTTTTATCACTCACGGTACATGTTTTGGGGACACGGCAAGCCAACGCGCGCACTAAAGGTGAAGAAACAATAGTTTGTCGATAGACTGAAATCTAAAATCAAAGATTATTATACCAACACAAACACACATATATGCATGTATACACACACACACACACACACACACGCACACACACATATATATATATATATATATATATATATATATATATATATATATATATAGGTGAGAAGGTTGGTATGTGAAAGCACGTGGTTGGATGTATAAAAGATAATAAGAGTGAAAAAACTACAGAAGGCTTGTGTTACATGGTTAAAGTATATATTTAAATTATGTCAGAAAAATGTTAGAAAAATGTTAGAAAATCTTTTTGGTATATAAACATTCTATTTTGAGAAATAACCGGTTTCGTGTTGTCTTTTCAAATTTCTCTACTTCATTGTGTCGTGTTCGCTCCAGTCAGACTGGAGCGAACACGACACAATGAAGTAGAGAAATTTGAAAAGACAACACGAAACCGGTTATTTCTCAAAATAGAATGTTTATATACCAAAAAGATTTTCTAACATTTTTCTAACATTTTTCTGACATAATTTAAATATATACTTTAACCATGTAACACAATCCTTCTGTAGTTTTTTCACTCTTATTATCTTTTATATATATATATATATATATATATATATATATATATATATATATACGATAAATGAAAAAATACACATTAAGAAAAGACATCACCAACGAGTGAAAAATACGTAAACACACAATGAGAGATAAGTATGGGACAAAATACCAAAAGAAGTCTAACCACTCTTCAGTTGTCGATTGTGATATCACACCCTGTTTCGTGCTTTTAACGTCAAGACAGGAAAACTTCATAAGACAGCAGCATCCAGGAATTTTAGAAATATAAATTTGTGGAGGGTTAGGGCTTCGAACGAACAAACGATACCAGAGTGGACATACGAAGTAAACAATCGACGAAGACAGACTTTTAGGGCCGTTAGGTCAAGACGAATTGTAATGGGTAACACCTGGGAGAAATTTTGAAATGTTATACAATAAATACTAATAGAGAAAAAAATATCGCGAGGCGAGAAAAATTAGCTCCGGCTGGTTGGCCGTCCGATCTAGCAAACACACGCTTGGAACGTAGTTGGTTACGGGCTGATCTATTGGGAATCATTTAAGAGTTAAACAACAACAGGAACAACAAAGTTAGAATCTCGAATGGCTGGTTGATTCGAAAAAAATAAAAACAAACTCCTTTCAGTTGACACTCCTAAATAAAATGGTTTCATTAAATAATACTCTTATATATACAAGAGGATATACAAGAAAATGTTAACTGGTCACAATTGGAAGGACTTTGAACATGTTTTTCTCGATTAAAGATGACTTAGGGCGAGGCAATGGCCACGATGACATTCGTGAATTATCTACGTAGACACATCATTCTTAATATTCTCTGCTGAGGCCGACTTCGTCGTTCGTCATTTCAGGGTCGATAAAATAGGTACCATTTCAGAATTGAGTTGATGTAATAGACTTACCCCTCTCTCTAAATTGCTGGCCATGTGCCAAAATTTGAAACCAATATCATAGTTTCCTTTTACGTTCTAAGTTTAAATTTTGCTGGCGTCACTTTGACTTTCATAATTTCGGTATCTATAATCGACTTAGCCCCTCCTCCAAAATTGCTGGCATTGTACTAAAATTTGAAACTAATGTTATAGTTTCCTGGACTAAACGGTGAGCCGGCAAAATCGTTAACACGCCGAAAAAATGCTAAGTGGCATTTCATTGGTCTTTGCGTTCTGAGTTCAAATTCCTCCAAAATCGACTTTGCTTTTCACTGGGGTCAATGTAATCGATTAACTTCCCTCGCTCAAATTTCAGAACTTGTGCCTATAGTAGAAATGGATATTATAGTTTCTTTAAATTATTGTTGATGGGGATGATGATGATGAAGATGATGATGATGATGATGATAATAATAACGATGATGATGATGATGATGATGATGATGATGTTTAGCTCTGGGTCCCACGCACTCACACACACACACACACACACATACACACACAAATATATTTCACGAAGAAAACCCAAGTCGAAACTTCGAAGTCACTATCACCTATCTTCTTCTAAATGTTTAATAAACAAAATATATATACTCTCTAAAAGAAATTATTGAGTAATTCTTCAGTTTAATGTTAAGAAGTTTATAGACACAACCTGATATGAAAACAAAAATATATATGTGCATACATTTATATATATGTGTGTGTGTATATATATGCATGTGTATATATATATATATGCATATAGGCATATATATATATATATAATATATGTACATACATACATAATATATATAATATATGTATGTGTGTATGTATATATATATATATATATATATATATATATATATATATATATATATATATATATATATATATATAAACACACTTCTACGTACACACACATATATCTGTCGTCTTTCAAGTGCCTCTTCTATAGTGTTGGAGTAAGTATTATATATAGATTGCGGTTCCTGTTCTAGACGCCGCAGGCATTAGTCCAACATTCTCCGCAGAATTTGTAAAATGACACTAGATTGTATAGAAATAAGACGTCTAGTTTGTATGTTTGAATGTGCTTATGCATGATTCTCTATCTGTGTTTGAGTGCGGGATGTATTTGTGTACTTGTATTATATGTTTGTCAGCGTACAATTTGTTATGCGTATACATAGTAATACATAAATACATATACAGATAGATATAGAATATAGATATAGAGAAATACATACATGTATCTTGCATAATGTCCTTCATATATTCACATATATATGTAATAAGTTATATACATACATACATATGTGTGTATGTGTGTGTGTGTGTGTGTATGAATGTATGTATGTATGTATGTATATATATATACAGGGTGCAGTGAGAAAATTGACGTCTAAATTATGCAAAAATGAAATTAACACTGACTTTTTGAGAACTTTGCATAGGTCTCTGAGCAGCTATAGCGAAGCTTTCGGCAAAATTTGATGCAGATTCTGTGCTCACCTTTCTCTGTCAATGTCAATGCGACGATTATACGCTACGCACCTTCCTTCCAAGCACTGCTGAAAACAGCGGAAGTGAGATAGAACGTGAAAACTTAGTGCGCTTGAACGTGATGCTGCTCTTCAGCCATTTTGAATTTGAATGAGAGAAGTTGATTCTTATTACAGTAAGGTGGGCTGCGATTGGTCGAGGAAAGTCACGTGGTGTCGTGGTTTGATGTTGGTATAACCGTATATCAGTGACGACAGTTAGTTGGAAAACACCGCATGGTCAATCGACAACGTGGTGAACAGGAAACTGACCCACACATATGATCAAGGAGGTTGCAGTCCGGGGAGTTAGATAGCTAGATGTTAGGGAAGATGTCATCGCAGAAATTGTCTGATAAGCATGACTCGGTTCTCCTGCTTATGTAGCATGGTGCAGGGTCCTGTTGTCAGAAATAGGGTCTTCTAGAAGTCATCCTCTTTACCCACGAGAGCACTACCGCCTCCAGGCACTTGATGTAGACCTCCGTGTTGAGTCTGAGGCTGTGTGGGAAGATGAATGGAGGCATAACGTCGCCATCGCTAGTGATCACGTCAAACACCATGATGTTGACTGGAATGTTTGATTTTTATCACTCTTGGTAAATGTTTTGGGGACACGGCAAGCCAACGGTTGTTCTATGGGTTCACCATCTGATCCTGATAGAAATTTCTCATCTGAGGAAAACCAAAACATGTTCAGTTGAAGGGGATGCTTGAGTTTATTCAAAAGCTTCGAAGCACGGTCTATCCTCTTTTCCTTGACGCCATGGAGTAAAAATTGGCCCTTTCTCATCTTGCATGGAGGAATATCGAATGTCTTCATGCACTACCTGCTTGATAAGAGACTCAGACACTCCCATGTCCTTGGCGATGGACCTGATTAACATGGAGGGGACGTTGTTAATGATGGCCTGGATCTCACCAACAAATTCAGGGTTCCTTATCTTATCAGAACCATCAAGGTGAGTTCTCCGAGCTGTCGTACCTTTGTAATCACCATTAGACTCATCACACTCTTTCCGAATCCTCTGCACTGTCCTCGGGTTAATACCCAAACACTCTGAAATATTCGTACTGGCTTTTCGGGCGCGAATAGCAAGCAGTACAGCATGTCGTTTCAAAATTTCTGGCCGAATGAATAACGTCATGGTGCTGTTTTTCTCACAGACGGTGCCCAACTGACCCTATCATATTGTTTAGTTGACAAAATCAAAAACAAACCATGCGTGAAATAAAAAAAATAATAAAATGGTGATAATTTACTAATCACACCCTGTATATGCGTGTATATATATATATATATATAGTAGTAACAGAAAAGGAGTAATTTCGATTATCCCCCCTTGAGGAGTTGTAATATATATAAAAGAAATTAAAAAAGGAAAATACACACACTTTACATAGTTTTAATATATATTTTTTTCTACTTGTGAAGTCATTCACTCTTAAATATCATCACACACAACATGGACAAACAATTCTTCTTAAGAAAATACATATTCAAACAAGTAAACCATAATATCATGAATAGCGAAAGCGAAACCGGTCGATATATTAAAAATTATATTAAAACAATGTAAAGTGTGTGTATTTTCCTTTTTTAATTTCTTATATATATATAGATATATTTAACAAAGGTATTTTATTCCACACGGGTAGAAATATTGGAAAATTAGAAGTTGAAAATGCATTGAAAATTGTTAAAATATTTTTTATTAATATATTTAAACCTTTATAGTTTCAGTTTACACTGATTGTTTGAAGCTTGCCCTATTTTTGTAGGCAGTTCATGATTCAAATTAGTATCTGTTTTGAATAGGATTTGATTGGTAGAGGATAGTCACATGACCGGTCTTAGAAATTTTTATAAGTCGGATGCTCTGAATGTTGTCTGTCAAATGTTTGTAGAGAATGAACACATGATTAAGTTCATAACCTTTTGTACATTTCCCGATTGTTTTCACATGTTCAGTCAACCGTATCAGCCTTAACTTACGACGTCAAACATTGTCACTTGATACTAACCCACGGACGTAGCGTGGAACCTACAAAAATTTCTAAGATCAATCATGTGACTATCCTCTACCAATCAAATCCTATTCATAACATATACTAATTTGAGCCATGAACTCCCTACAAAAATCAGGCAAGCTTCAAACACTAGTCAGAAGCAAGACAGCTGCGACATAAGCCACGAATTTCTATTTCAAACTTTTTGAAAATCAGTGTAAACTGTGAAAACGGTTAAAGTTTTAAATATATTAATAAAGAAATATTTTAAATACTCACAATGCATTTTCAACTTCTACTTTTCCTCTCTCTCTCTCTCTCTCTCTCTCTCAATTTCTCTCTGTATCTATCTATCTCTCTCACTCTCTCTCACTCTCTCTCTCTATATATATGCATTATTATTATATTTATACCAATTCCTTTCTAATTTTATCTGTCTCTATCTGCCTCCCTCCCTTCCTCCTCTCTCTGAATGTGTGTGTGTGTGATCTTTTTTCCCACTTTGTTGGTACCTATACTTCAGCAACATTTTGATTACACAAAACCGTTCTATCTGTAGCATGTTCTAGCCACCACTACCATTAATTACAACGCTGCGTTTCTCATTTTAACCATTTCTGTGTACATATCCAGGTGTCTGGTGATATGTACGTTTAGCTGTGTACACACGTTTAGCTGTGTACTTGGCATTTTTAGTGAGCTGATCAACGAATTGATCGTGAACTTCCCTACTCTGCTCGTAGCCTTTGAAATGCTTAACTGGTCGTATGTTAAGATGTCTCTTACTTCAAAACTTTTAAACGGAAATTATATTCATGTTGCGTATTCTTTTGGAAACAAATGTGCAACTAAGGGCAAGTAGATGCTAATGTGTTGTAACAAAGAATTCCTGATGCGTGGGGCTTTGTGAACAGATGTTTTCCTATCTGATCATACCTACTATATTTTGTTTCTTTTTTTTTTTTGTCTTCCCTAGTTTCTCTTTTTTCTTCCTCG
>NC_142929.1:158516861-158529361 GCF_046866305.1 Octopus bimaculoides | reverse complement strand
CTAGCTAGCTAGCTAGATAGATAGATAGATAGATAGATAGATAGATAGATAGATAGATAGATAGATAGATAGATAGATAGGAAGAGGGAGATGGAGCGTTCAGGTATGTTATTTTGGTGGAAGCTATATGATTTAATAGACAGAGCATTACTCGGTGCATAATCTTGATCTGAATAATTTTTTTCCGGTCAATTTGCACACAGCAAAGTAAAACAACAATAACAATACCGGTAACAGCAAAACATACGATAAATTCTTTATATTGTCGTCTAACTTTCAAGAAATAATAACCAAAATGTCTTCAAATCACATCCTGTAATCCTAAAAATGTAAAACACATCAGATCATTGTTCTAGATAGTCTTGTTTCTGACGATAATGGTCAATAAAGGAATTATCATTACTAACTGTACAGGTTTCGAATATTTGTTTGCAAGACCAGTGCCGACCAGGAGTTAACTATCATCATCAAGCATTAACAGATAAGTACAATCAACTAAATCAACCTACATTTGGATTTTCTATCAGTTTCAACGATGAGCATTAAGTTGTTTGATTAACGAAATTCTTATTCGTTAAATTAAAGTGTAAATCACCGAGCATCCCACATATGCACGTGTATCGTTAACATAATTTTCTAGCCGAACCAGTGTAACATTTTGTGATGACACTGAAACTTTTGAATTACAGGTTCAGTATAGGAAGAAATAGAATGAGAGAAGTAGCAACTCAAATATTATACGGGTACTTTATAAACGAATTCCGAAAGGGCGGAAGGCAATGCTTACCTCGAAGAATATGAACTCAGAATGAAGAAAACCAAAACGAATACTGCATGGTACTGTATCCGTTCTAACGTTCTAGTGTTTCTACCCATGTGCTGCTTGGCTGACTCAGTGACACAAGCAGAAACGAACATATTTCTTTTCAAATCTCCTATGTAAGCAATAATAATAAATAATAAATGCGCCCTTTTAAAGCCTAGCCAGGATCATGGGCCCGGTTTCCCGGTTTCAATGGCGTATGTGTTCCCCAGCTGGACGGGACGCCAGTCCATCGCAGCGTTACTCCTTTTTGCCAGCTGAGTGGACTGGAGCAACGTGAAACGAAGTGTTTTTTTCTTCAAGAACACTACGTGTCGGCCGGTCCAGGAATCGAAACCACAATCTTACGATCATGATGCTGACACCCTAACCACTAAGCCACGCGTCTCCACCTATGTAAGGAATACTTACCTTTTTTGATAAACGCATGTAATCCAGTGAGTTTAAAGAGATTATATATGTGACACTCTTCAGCATATGTATTAAATACACAAAGCACCCACCGGAAATGATTTCCCTCAGCCATATTGCTTATCATATTGCTCATCGTAATTTCCTTTTAACCAAGCAATAAACATCTACGCAATTGCCTGAACATGTTGAAATAACAATCAAAACCATCTGAAATTACACTTTGCTGAACTAAAAATGAACACACCAGCTAATGTAATTATGGCAAATAAGTAGAATCGTTATATTGTCAAACAGAATATCTTGTGATATTTGTTGCGGCTCTCTATGCTATGAATTACAAGGTCGATAAATACAGTATTATTAGATTGTTTGTCAAGTCAAAATTACTAAATTAGCCTTCGACAATTTCAAACGAAGGCGATTTTTAACCCTAAATTTACCCTATAACTTTGTGTACTTCGCGTTCCAATGTTAGAAAAAAAAAAACACGTTTACTTTCCCGTCTTTCGAAGTTTTTAAATTGTTATAGTGTCAAAAACATAATTTTCGCAAAGATCAAACCTTCTAAAATGGAGCGGGGGTAGGAATTCGGTTGACTGCTTTGGTCATGTTCCTAGAAAATGTAGGTTCGAGTTTCTATTTGTCGGTCTGTCTACTTCCTATTCCACCGTTAAAATATATAAAAGATTTATCAGGTTGAGTAAAAAGTAAGCAATGTTTTGAACCCTGAATAATTTGTACAGAGCTTTGAATATTTTTTAAATATCCTTTTGAAATTGTTTGGCCCAAATGCATCAATAAATTCTTTTCTACTCTAGGCATAAGGCTCGAAATGTATATATATATATATATATATATATATATATATGTGTGTGTGTGTGTGTGTGTGTGTGTGTGTGTGTGTGTGTGTATATATATATATATATATATATATATATATATATACAAACACACATAGATAGAAGTGAGTGCTGAAGGGTTCCTGGCTTTGAGTAAAACAAATACAGGAGGATCATATAATCATGATTTTATTCAAACTATTCCCCTCCCAGATTCACACATTCGTTACAGAGGCCATTCGGTTTTTCTAAGCCCTGTAAAAGCACTCAGAAGCTTGGGCCTCCAAACAGGCCTTTCTTCGCGATACTCATAAAGCCAGGAATTTTTCAGCACCCCTCGTATATATACTAGCACTGATATATGGGTGGATAAATAAGATACGAACAAAGGGTGGTGGATTAATGGATAGGTCCATGATAACGAATCAAGCGAAATCTCCGTGTTTTTCTCCTTGTCTCCGTATTCTTTCTGTTGAAGAGCGTAGCTCGAAACGTCAAAGACTTTCCGTATTCCCGAGCGTCATACTAATATATACTTTTGTTATTTACACCACCTGTCCTCGTCTGTTGTTATTTTTTGTATATTCTCCCATATATATATATATATATATATATATATATATATATATATATATATATATATCATATACCGTTGCTATTATGCAAAAGTGTTGTAAGTCCAAAACGTTGCTTTTTCAGAAAATAAAAAAATATTTCACCATTCCATACCAAAATCGTTGTACTATACTTTAACAATTGTTGTTATCTTGGCAGCTAAAGCAACTGGTGATATGATAGTTTAACCGAAAGAACCGGCTATTGCGAGCAAAAATAAATATTGAAAAAAAAACAAAAAAACAAGTTGGCCAAATTTGGACATACGACAGTTTAGCATAATAGCAGCGATATATATAGTTCATAGATGTGAATCAAATATTTTCCGTATAGAATACACAAGCGGTTTAAACTTGAGCGGATAGAGAAGTAAAGGTACGGGTAAGCAAGTTAGGCAGGTCAATATACAAAGTACATTAAATACATGAAATACAAACAAAGTATATTATATACATGAAATACAAACGATGTATGAATGTTTCCAATACAAAAAGGCATGACTTACACAGAATAGAAATGATATTAAGTCCTAAAAGGTATTGAAGAAAAGTACTACATATCCAACAGCTGTTTCTCTGGGATCGGTGGTCCAAAATAATGTTCGTAAATTGTACATTTACTTCTATATATATATCTATACACGTACGCACACGCACGAACACACACACACACACACACACACACACACACACACATACACACACACACACACACATGCACACACACACACACACGCACACACAAATATACTTACACTCACTAACAGAGATGCACAGAGTTATTCAAATGCCGATGTATATGCAGAAACAATTTTATTTTTGTTAAAGTTGGATAACATAAAAAATAGCAATTTTTTATGGCATGCTTTTCGTTGTACGTTATTTCATTTTTATGTGTTCTTTTAATGCAGATATATATTTAAAGTTGAATTTCCAAGTTTCCATGATGTGTGATGTTTTCGAGGATGTGTTTATTGATAATTGTAATTTTGTGACTTACGAAAAATTCCATTTTTATGTTTTATTTTATATATTTTTTTTATGTAATTCGGAATCGATATACACAATATCAGATATATGCAATTGTTACAGAAATTGTTGCAGAATTTTATTAAGCAAGCTCTTGAACTATGGTTTGTTGCCACGATGAGAACATGTCTGATGGATGAAACACGTAAGTATGTAACAGAAAGCTAACTCGAAGAGAAAAATAGACATGCTGGTTCAAACTGCAGCACACTGAGATTCGTTAATGGCCGGTCATGAAAAAGACAACACACACACACATACACACACACACACATATGTATATATATATATATATATATATATATATATATATATATATATATATATATATATATATATATATATATATATATATATATATATATATATATTATATATAATATTATATATGTATAATATATATATATATAATATATATATATATATATATATATATATATATATATATATATATATAATATATATATATATATATATATATATATATAATCTCTTACTCTTTACTCGTTTCAGCCATGCGGCTGCGGTCATACTGGAGCACCACCGTGGTCTTTCTGATTTCCTCAGTCTGAGCTGTTTCACATCACCACTCCTATATGTGCCTTTTTCCCAGCTGTAGTCCCATTTGATATATAAGGGAGTGTGATTCCTCTGCCCGCGTCGGCACCTCATGTCGAGCTGTTGGTTCACCTAATATTGTGGAGAGGAAGATGTCTAGTTCCTTTATGAATATATATACTTCCACCTTATGCAGGTTTCTTAATTTTTGAGGCAGAGCATTGAAGGGCTGTGGGCCTTTGAACTCTAGGCTATTGCAGTACTTGGTCCTGAATTTAAACGGAGTGAATGGTAACTTTTGGTATAATACAATGGCGGTCGGTTCTGGCATTTGTATAACACTCCATGCCGAAATTATGTACTAGCTCTTCTAGAGATTTCCATATGTCGATTAATACATATCTGTCGTGCCTTTGCTCTAGGGAGTAAAGCTGTAGTTTTCTCAGCCTATCACTGCAGCTCATCCGCTGCACTGTTTCAATCTTTTTAGTGTAGTGGCGTTGGCCTGCTAGTGGCGTTGTTTGGTTAGTTTGGCACTACGTGATGACCATAACTGGGAGCAGTAGTCCAGGCAGCCGAGAACAAAGGTTCTCCACAGGGTCAACATAGATTGTTTGGTCTTTTGTCTTGAAAGACTTCAGTATCCATCCTGCCAGTTGTCTGCACTTCGCTGCCATCTTGTTAATGTGCATATAAAATGATGCTTCATTGCACATACTGTTCACCAAGTCTTTCTCTGCTTGTGACTCTGGGATCGCAGTGCCTTCGGGTCTTGTATATGCAGACTGTAATGCATTGGTGAGTTGATAGTATAGCGCTTGAAACTTTCCAGCATTAAACTGTATGTTGTTTTCTTCGGCCCACTTGTATATCGAATTCAGGTCCCGCTGATATATATATATATATATATATATATATATATATATATATATATATATATATATATATATATATATATATATATATATATATATATGTATGTATATGTATATATATATATATATATATATATATATATATATATATATATATATATATATATATATATATATATATATATATATATATATATATATATATGTATGTATGTATGTATGTATGTATGTATGTATGTATGTATGTATGTATAGTTCAAATTTATAGAAAACAAAAGACGAAGACTGAGGGGTGGGGACAAGAAGCAGGTGTATTAGTTTGGCGCTTGGGAATAATGGAAAATCTTTGACGTTTCGAGTTTAAGCTCTTCGACAGAAAGGATTGACAGGGAAAAAATGGAGAGAGAACTAAAAAAAAAAGAACGAAAGGAAAAAATGTGTCGGGAATAACAGTTCAACATGATGATATAGATAGATAGATAGATAGATAGATAGATAGATAGATAGATAGATAGATAGATAGATAGATAGATAGATAGATAGATGTGTGTGTATGTGTGTGTGTTTGTGTGTGTTGATGCATATATTCTGTGCATGTATGTATATACATATTTCTATATATACATATACACACATACATACACACACTCACTCAGGCATATACAGACACGCATCACAATGTGTGTTTGTGTGTATATTACGTTTTAAGAAAGTGTGTTGTGTGAACGTTTGTTAGCTTGTATGCTATTATAGTTATAAATAAGCCGACAAATTAATTAATTCAATAAAGAGAATATATATCTGTAGACAAATTAGATTTTGGTTGAATATAGAAATAAAAAGATGCAGAGAGTGGCTGATCGAGAGATAGAAATGGATAGAAAGCGAATCTGTGTGAGAAGAGACAATGGAGCGAAATAGTATTGAAAAGACTAATAATAAAAATACTAGTCTTTTCAATACTATTTCGCTCCATTGTCTCATCTCTTTTCTTACACACATACACACAATTATACATACACGCATGCACACACACACACACAAATACATACACACACACACGCGAGCGCACAGACATTCTCACATAAAACCATAAATGTAGACACGTAAACAGGCATACACATACATATATGCAAATGTATTCATACACATATGTGTATTGAATGATAGGTACATAGATGTAGAAGTGATTCGTTTTACGAAACGTACGTATTCATGCATTTGTATGTAGGTATATTTTATTTTTTATCTTTTACTTGGTTCAGTCATTGGCCTGCGGCCATGCTGGGGCACCAACTTCGAGAATTTTTAGTACCTATTTTTTAAAACCTGGAGCCTATTCTATCGTTCACTGAGCCGAACCGCTAATTCATGGTGACGTAAACACACCAGCACCGGTTGGCAAGCGGTAGTAGGAGGACGAATATAGCTACAAACACAGACGCACACACAGACGCGTGCGCGTGTGTATATGTATACATATATACAACAGGCTTCTTTTCAGATTCCGTCTACCAAATCCACTTACAAGGCTTCGGTCGGCCCGGGGCTATAGGAGTATACACTTGCCCAAGGTGCCATGCAGTAGGACTGAACCCGAACCATGTAGTTAGCAAGCAAGCTTCTTACCACATGCCATACTCTCTCTCTCTTTTTCTCTCTCTCTCTTTCACACACACACACACACACACACACACACACACACACACACACACACACTAATGATATATATATATAAATATATAGATATATAAATATATTTATATTCATAATTATACCAATGAAGGCGCGTAGCTTAGTGGCTTGGGGTGTTCAGCTCATGATCGTAAGGTCGCGAGTTCAATTCTCGTTGTGTCCTTGAGCAAAGCACTTTATTTACATTTAGATTCGTGTGTGTGTGTGTTGTCCTAACATTATATCGACCAGCATGTTCTGTCAGAATTTGAAGTACGGTTTGATCTCAGAGCGTTTGGTGTCATTTCTTGGTCATCGAGTCACCCCATAGAGGCTCCTTCATTGGTTTTTTTTATTTTTAAATATTAAACAGTTTGTATGCAGTTTCAAGCCTCAACGTTCGCATTGTAAGCACGGCTCTCCAAAGAACCAAAGTAACCAGCATAAACTCACCTAACTCCTGGTTAGTAGACACATTATCAAACCTATTCCAGTCATGACCATCATGTTTTGTTTGTCAGACTAGTGTACTACGAATTGCACAATTCAAGGGCTTCATTCTTAAGACAGCAAAATTGATTTTCATCATCTCTAAAACGTGGTTAATAGAGCAGAATGTTTTACTAAGGAGATCCAACAAAACTGAAACATGTCCGTACTTCCCTTACTTAATTTTAAAGACAAGATCTACTCAAATCAGCATCATCTTTAATTTCCAAGACTATCCGGTTTGTTCTGTCGGGGTTACTAATAGAATTATCGCCCTTCTTTATTACTTTAGACTTTAAACACCACTGTAAACAATTTTCTTTCCCGACACTATATATATTGTATTATATTGTAATTGTCAAACTAAACTCTACCGTTAAGTGTGTGTGTATGTGTGTGTCTATCAGTCTGTGTGAGGATTTATCATTATTATTATTATTATTATTATTATTATTATTATTATTATTATTATTATTATTATTATCACCATCATCATCATCATCATCATCATCATCATCATCATTATTATTATTACTACTATTATTTGTATGTATATGTATGTATGTGTGTGTATATATATATATAAATATACACACACACACATATATATACATACAAATGCACATCTATATATGTATGTATGTATGTATGTATGTATGTACGTAGGTACGTTGTATATATTGATCGTTCTTAATCTTACCAACTAAGTTGGATATGCGTCACCATAAAAGTCTAGTGTGCGAGAAACGGCCATATCTATTACCAGTTGGCTTTAAAGACCAACTACACTCCAATCTTTTGTATCCTTTTCATTTTCCAAAAGCTTTGATAAGCTGATATTGTTTAACTTATCTACCATTCTTGGTTTTAGAGTCTTAAGCAACTACGAGGAGTTTTTTTTATCTATGAATTGTACAGGGAATTTTATTTAACCACAGCTTACAATTTCCTTTACGGCTTCTAAACTTCAGGCTTAATACATCACACGTTTTAACTCCACCATGTGGGTCTTCGATGACTTTTGCAGAATCCATTTTGTTATCAATAATTAATATAAATAAAGCGCTGAGTTAACAGAATCATTAGCATTCCGGGAAAAATGCTTAGCGACATTTCGTCCGTCTTTATGATCTTAATTCAAATTCCGCCTGGGTCGACTTTGTCTTTTATACTTTCGGAGTAAATAAGATAAGCACTTGTTGAGCACTGGCGGGGGTCAATGAAATCAACTAGCCCCATCTTCCGAAATTGCTGGCCTCGTGCCAAAATTTGAAATCAATATTCAAGGTAGGGATTTGATTTGAAGAGTTCCTTTTATCCTACTCGTAAAAAATGTGTGGTGGAAGGAAGCTTGTTTGTTACCATTCGTTAACTAACCAACTGGTTAAAAAGAAAAGCAATCACCAGTCATCATCATCACCAGAAACTACCACCTCCACCACCATCGTCGCTGTCGTCGTCAACATGTCCATAATGATATTCACCCTGGCCTTAAACACGCCAGCATTCCCAGCAACACCAGCAACAGAACAACCGCTCCATCACCCCACCTTACTACCACTCCAATATCACCATTACCAACCCCAACTGTCACGACTACTATTATCATCACCACAACCACCATTAACACCATCCTCGTCTCAGCCACCTTCATCCCCGCCACCATCATCATCAGCATCTTCACTCAATCACCATCACCACTGCCATCATCATCTTCACAGTTTGTCTTTTATGTAAGGCAGTTTCACTACTAACTTACTTGCATGTATTCATAAACCAGAGAAAGCCACGCCGTTTTCTTTCCGTACCCCATCGCTGCCACTGAAGCTTTCACTAGATTACATATTGTGGCTGCTGCTTATACTTGTTGTTGCTGTTGTTGTTGTTTAGCCCCTCGTAAGCCTTGTTATAGTAGACCTATGATCAGAGGCTTTCCAGCTGCAATCATTCCTCCTTTCTTTGTTATCCAAATACATCGTTTTCCAAGACTGTAAGATGCAATTTGAGGGAAACTTGGCTGTTTTTCCCAGCTGATGTCACGACTGCATAAAGACGCCCGCGATGGGTTGTTCGCTCACAGAAGTTTTAGAGGTAATGATTTAACAATTCGTCATATTAGCCTAAGTATCCTGAAGTGTTTACTTTAAAGCATCCAGCTGTGTTGTGGTTGCATATAATAAAACTGACCACACTGGTCAATGGCGTTGCTGTTTAAAGTATTTTGTTTCCCTAACGGTCACACGAATGGTGATGATGCGACTTTTTATTTCTCCCTTTCCATAAGCAAGTGTTCTCCAGAAGGTATCCACACACCCCACACTACATCTACTACATAAGTCAGAGACCTTGAATATATTCTCCAGTGAGGTTATACCAACCTTGTCTCTTTCAACAATACAAAGACACAATCGTAACACAGATGACGAAATTACAGTCATGATCGCCTCCACCAACACCATCACTACCAACACCAACACCACAATCACTACCAGTATCACAACCACCATTGCTACTAACACCAACATCAACAGGCCGTAGTCAGAAATCTCAGCATTTCCTATTATTGTTCCAGATAATGCTCAAATATTTACCAACACAAATATTTACCTTCTTTTTCAGGACCAGAAAACATTTTATCCCTCACCCCAAATAACAGCTGACTCTGCAAAGATCAGACGGACTCGTAATGAACTACTGCTCCCACATCTGGTATTATGCTACAGTTATACACACAGACATCCTTGAATGCATCGAAAGAAAGACAACTCGGGCGGTTGACAAAAAGATACGCGCAACACACACCAAAATCTAGTAACAGACCTGGTATCTCGCTTTTCTGCTTTTTATACCCTAACTACAGTATCCTCTCTCGCTAGATTATGCATTAATCAAATGACTATTTCTAAGTGTTTGCTACAGCCCTGGAGATATAGTAGGAAAAAAAACCTTGCCCAAGATGTTGCACAGTCGAACTGAACGCGAAAACATTCAGTTAAAATGCGAGCTTATACACACAAACATACCTGCACCTATAGATGCACACATCCGCACGCACACACACACACACACACACACACACACACACACACACACACACATACGCGCGCACAAATACACACGCATACACACACACACACACACACACACACACACACAAACACAGTCATGAGAGTGCAGTCATGCTGGAGCACCGCCTTGAAGAATTTTAGTCGAACAATTCGACCCCAGAACATATATCATTTCTAAACCAGGTTCTGATTCCATCAGTCTCTATTGTCGAACCGTTATGTCACGGGGACGAATTATATGTTTTATAGATAGATATGCATTCTTACATTCGCATATATGTGTGGCTGTGTTTGTGTGTGTGTTATGTATTTGTCTATGTGTGTGTATATATATATACACACACAGCGTACGGTGAATAAACTGTCGCCTAAATCACGCGAAAATGAAAATAACGCTGACATCTCATTTTAACAGATATATTTACCAAAATTACGTAAAAATATCTTGAAATACTAAATAGTAAATTTATTCAACAAAATTGCTTCCACGACGGCCTCCAGACGATTTTGGATTCTCCTGAAACTCTTCTGGATGGTCTTCTTGTTTAAGTTGGTGAATGCTGCCATAACCCTTGCCTTCAGTTACAAGGGATTTTGTTAGTCTCTCGTTCAACTGCGCCCCACGCATAATAATCAAGGGTGTTGCAGTCTGGGGAGTTAGGTGGCCAGATGTTAGGGGTGATGTCGTCGCAAAAATGATCTGATGGCCATGACTTGGGTTTTCTTGCTCGTGTGGCAACTTATTTTTGCCAGCTTAGTGGACTGGAGCAACATGAAATAAACTGTCTTGCTCAAGAACACACTGCCCCGTTGAGAATCGAACTCAAGACCTTACAATCGCGAGCCGGACACCCTAACCACCAAGCCACGCGCCTTCACATCACACGTATATACATACGAATGCGTGTATATATGAGATTTATATGTTTGTACTTATACTTTCCAAATACCGGAATACGTACGAAGGGATTATTTGATATTTGATACAAAAGTCATTAATATGACATTAATAGATCAAACTACAGTAAATAAATAATGATGATCAATCTGTGTGGAAGAAAGACTCGGTATGAGAGATAGATAGATAGATAGATAGATAGATAGATAGATAGATAGATAGATAGATAGATAGATAGATAGATAGATAGATAGACAGACATTCATACACGGTGACAATAGCTGGAAAAACCTTGAACAGAGAGGTCGGATTATCTACATTATCCGCGTTGACATATTTCAGAGATTTACTTATTCAAATGTTTGTTCTTTACTAACGTTGTTTGAACGTTATGCTTAATACTTTATTTATTTATCTATCTATTTATCAATTTATTTATTTATTTATTTCTATGGCTTAGTCATTGAAGGTAAGGCATCGCTCTCGCCCTCGCCCTCTGCGCTCTTTTCAATACAGCTGAAAAGCAGGTAGTTAATTGTCCGAATAGGGCAGACCTGGCCCGAACGTAGGCAAAAGAGAGGATGGACTCTGTTACCTATAGTGCTCGCATCGTGCTGTAGTAGTAGTAGTAGTAGTAGTAGTAGTAGTAGTAGTAGTAGTAGTAGTAGTAGTAGTGGTGGTGGTGGTGGTGGTGGTGGTGGTGATGGTGGTGGTGGTGGTGGTGGTGGTAGTGGTGGTAGTAGTAGTAGTAGTAGAAGTAGTGGTGGTAGTGGTGGGGGTGGTAGTAGTAGTAGTGGTAGTAGTAGGAGTAGTAGTAGTAGTAGTAACAGCAGTAGCAATAGTTATTGTCGTAGCAGCAAGAATAGTAACAGTTGCATTTGTAGAAGTAGTAGTACAAGTTGCTGTGTTGTTTTTTGTTTTCACCGTGGTTTTTTTGTTGTTGTTTTTTTGTTTGTTTTTGTTGTTGTTGTTGTTGTTATAATCGTTGTTGCTGCTGTTGTCATCATTATAATCTCCATTATAGCTTCCCACTTCCATCCCCAATTCTTCTGTTCATGATCAATAACGGTTATTTATTTTTTCTTTCTTTGTGGCTGCTGTTGATGTTGCTATAGTCAGTGTTGATTTTGTTGTTGTTGTTGTTGCTATTGCTTTTGTTATTGTTACTGTGATGAGGAAGTTATTTAGACCCTTTTAATCGCATTAAGCATTGTCCGAC
>NC_142929.1:158499361-158501861 GCF_046866305.1 Octopus bimaculoides | reverse complement strand
TTGTGTGTATGTGTGTGCGCGCTCGTGCTTGTCTGTACGTATGTACATAGACCAGTTAATATTCTCAGATATACAATATATTATGCACATGATCCCCCTTTGTATTTTCATTCATATCCTGATATATTCCCTAACATTACATGAGTGTCTAAGTGCGCCTGTATATGTGTATACTGGAATAAATAGATACATATGTATACGTTTACGTATGTATACATGTATGAATGCTTGTATGTATGTACGTATGTATGCGTGTGTATGTATGTATATATATATGTATATTTATATGTATCATCATCATCATCATCATCGTTTAACGTCCGCCTTCCATGCTAGCATGGGTTGGACGATTTGACTGAGGACTGGTGAAACCGGATGGCAACACCAGGCTCCAGTCTAATTTGGCAGAGTTTCTACAGCTGGATGCCCTTCCTAAATAATAATAATAATAATAATAATAATAATAATAATAATAATAATAATAATAATAATAATAATTCTTTTTTTTTTTTTTTTTGTAACGTTGGATCTGCAAGGAGATAAGTTATAAATAACAGCGTATAGTAAATATTGGGGTAAAAACCCTTTAGAGAAAAAAGTCGAATGCTGACCTGCTTTTCCTATACATATTCTTTTCTACGCTAAGTACAAGGCCCGAAATTTTGTGGGAAGGAGTCAGTCAATTAGATCGACCATATTTACACTATCCATATTAAAACTCTGTTAATTATAGCTTATCTTCTCGAAGATCCAACATTCCAAACTGGAATTATTTCATCTACTCTTGAAGTTTCTCAATTCTTATAAAACCGTCTCACTCTCTCTCTCTCTCTCTCTCTCTCTCTCTCTCTCTCTCTATATATATATATATATATATATATATATATATATATATATATATATATATATATATATATATATATATATGTATGTATATTTATATTTATATATATATAGGTGTAGGGGTGGCTGTGTGGTAAAAAGCTTGCCTCTCATCTGCATGATTCCGGGTTGAATCCCACTTCGTGGCTCGTTGGGCAAGTGCCTTATTCTATAGCCTCGGGCCGACCAAAATCGTGTGAGTGGATTTGGTAGACGGAGACTAAAAGAAACCCGTTGTGTATATATATATATATATATATGTATATGTGTATATCTGTGTGTCTGCCCCCCCCCCCCCCACCATCGCTTGACAACGGGTGTTGGTGTGTTTATATCCCAGTAAATTAGCGGTTCGGCTAAAGAAATCGATAGAATAAGTACCGGGCTTAAATAAAATAAAAAGTACTGGTGTCGATTTATTCGACTAGAATTCATCAAGGTGGCGCCCCAGCATGGCCGCAGTCTAATGACTGAAACAAGTAAAAGAATAAACGAATAAAAGAATATGTAAATGTATTCTCTATGTTTGTGTTATTATACTTAAGAGTTCATGTGGCAATGCATATACTTTCAATATATATTAAAGACTGTTATACATTTTTGTATCACATAAAATGTAAGCATATATCTTCTATCTTCTCACTAACAGGATTCTTGTATCAATGCTAATCAAGCAAATCTCCATCGATCTGGAAGACAATACCCTTTGCATCATCAATCTAATTGCTAGGAACAGTAGGCATGTCTTTCTCTGAGGATACACGTCACCGTCTGAAAGTTTCCGCTGGACCTTATACTGTTACCCGATATACAAAAACAGAAAAGATGATCACAGATTGTACACACTGGATCATAGGTCTATTCGATCTTTGATGACCTGGGGTTAAATATTGTATATTTCTGTGGTGAAGTAGGACAATGAAGTGGAATTTAATTTCCCTTTAATTTCGTTCTACCAATAATTCCAAGTGGAGATTGATAGCTCCTTTTGGTCCGCCAGTCATTAGATTTGCTAGAAGTAGCAGCAAATTTTTCTCAAATCATATTGTTTCATTTTAAATATAAATAAGCACATAAGGCGGTGAGCTGGCAGAAACGTTAGCACGCCGGGCGAAATGCTTAGCAGTATTTCGTCTGTCTTTACGTTCTGAGTTCAAATTCCGCAGTGGTCGACTTTGTCTTTCATCCTTTCAGGGTCGATAAATAAGTATCAGTTTCGTACTGGGGTCGATCTAATCGACTGGCCCTCTCCCCATCATTTCGGGCCTTGTGCCAAGAGTAAAATATATATATATATATATATATATATATAAATAAGCACATGCTAGATAATTTAGTCTGAAAATAAGATATGAATGTTTTCCTTTTTCTTCTTTTTTTCTGTCTGAATTCCAAAGCACTTCTGGGACTTAATATCAATAGTAAAACTAGCAACAACAATTTGTTTGATATGTTGCTGCGAGAGTTCAAATAACGCTATGATGTTTTTGTCCTTAAATTCTTCTATGTTGGAAGAAATAAACCACCGGATTGAAATAATAATCAAGATCGAAATGATAAAACACCCTTGAAGGTTGTGGTCCAGTAATGGTCGCAGTTCCAGGACTAAAGCCAGTAC
>NC_142929.1:158479361-158481861 GCF_046866305.1 Octopus bimaculoides | reverse complement strand
CTGAAATTTTGTGTTAAACGCTACTACTACGAATAGTAGTAGTAATGATAGAAGTGGTAGTTGTAGCAGTAGTAGGTGCAACAGAAGCAGCAGCAGCAGCAACAGCAGCAGTGGTAGTAGTAGTAGTAGTAGTAGTAGTAGTAGTAGTAGTAGCGGCAGCAGCAGCAGTACATTAAACAGCAACACTAAACGCAGTATCAAAAAGAGCAGCTCAGCAGTAAGATACAATATCAGTAAATATAAATATATATATATATACCGCATGGAAACCTATGACTGGAAGAATAGAATACGTTTAACGTTTCGGGCAGTATACTTCATCACATTTCTCTGAAGAAGGGATCTTGCCGAGACACCTTAGACTATATCATTTCTACTTACAGCATGAAATTTATTCAAGACTAAACTCTTTATAACATACTCAGTTTTATTTTAATGTGTGTGTTCAAAGAATTAGGAGCGGTAGTCGTAGGGGTGTTGAGAGGAGGCTGTCGCAGTAGTAGTAGTAGTAGTAGTAGTAGTAGTAGTAGTAGTGAAGATAGTGAGCGTTGTGGCGATTTTGATGTAGTTGTTGATGGTGCTAGCAGAGTCGCTTGAGATATGAAAAAAATGTATATATTCAGTAAGTGTTATTAACCAAGTACTATTCAAACTGAATTAACGAATATTAATGTACAGAGTGAAGCATGAAGGCCACAACATTATGGTATTGTAGTCACGTGGCATTTCTATAATTCCCATATTTCTTTAAATATTGGATGTTATTTTGTGATTCGAAATCAAGCTTCAACGACGTCGTTTGTATTTTGTTATTTTTCATATACACACACACACACATGCACATAGGCAGAAACAGATTCGATCGGGCACGTACGCAGAAACACACGCATACACGAATATGTATGCGCGAGCGCATGTAAAGATATACATACACAAACACACACACACACACATATATGTATGTACGTATATATATATATATATATATATATATATATATATATATATATATTTATATGTATATATATATATATATATATATATATATATATATATATATATATATATATATATATGTGTGTGTATATATATATATATGTATATATATATGTATATATATGTGTGTATGTATACATATATAAATATATATATATATGTATATATATATATGTATGTATGTATATGATTTACATATGTGTAAATGTACGTAAGTATGCTTCAATGAAGTTGTTAATAGCATTATATATAATAACATCGGATTTTACACCCATAGTGAGTCTTTTTCACCTTTGATGTGCATTTACATAGGTTTTATAATGTTATATCCCATAATTAAAAAAATCAACTAATAAAACAAACGCATATGCATACATATACATATACATACGTACGCATATGTGCATGTATTTTTACATATGTGTGTGTGTGTGTGTGTGTGTGTGTGTGTTCGTACGTGCATATACATATTCAAACATATTTGTGTGCATATATATTGATATGTATGCATGCGAGTTTGTTAGAATGTATGTATACAGAGGTATATAAGTAAAAGGGGAACCCTGTTTCTGCAACACACCCATGTTGTGATGCAGTGGACGATATACCAGTAGTTGATTGTGTAATCTCGTTACATTACACTATTGATCATATGATACCGTAACATAGCGTATCCACTCTTACATTCTAAATGCTAACTAATCAGGTCGATATCACCCAGATCTCACATTTCTAAGATTTCTGATCGCCGAATCGTTGGTTGTGGCGATGGAGAAAAAGATAAATTGGTTTGTGGCCTTGGTTGATAGCAATACCATTGGTAATAGCAATGAGGTGGAATATTTATAGACAAAACCACCCATAACTCAGGCAGCCATAGCCAAATTGTTAAATCTATACCAGAATGATATAATATACATTAACTGACCAGGTCATTGCTATTAAAGCTGTATCATCACTTGACCCAGTGTAGTGTCAGTCTGTGGGTTAACTGAAGTCTTTCTTGTGCTAGCTAAGGTTGTCTCTGGTCAACTGAAGTTATCTAAGGTCGTCTACGGTTGAATGATGTTATCTGATGTTGAATGGGTGATCACATTTAAATTACGGAAAGCTGAAGATCAAGAGAAAATTATGACCAAGTTCACGGGAATGGGAACGATTGGAGAATTTGTTAACGATACTAATGTTATTAATGGAGTATATGCAGTTAGAGAGAGTTATATGCACTCCATATATCCATAGATACATATATATATATATATATATATATATATATATATATACATATATATATATATATATATATATATATATATATATATATATATATATATATATATATATATATATATATATATATATATATATATATATATATATATATATATATATATATATATATATATATACATATATACATATATATATATATACATATATATATATACATATATATATACATATATATATATATATATATATATATATATATATATATATATAT
>NC_142929.1:158469361-158471861 GCF_046866305.1 Octopus bimaculoides | reverse complement strand
ATGATCATAAGGTAGGAGAAAGAGAAAAAGTGACAGACAGACAGTCAGAGTGAGAGAAGGGGAGTAAGAGAGTGAAAAAGAGAAGGCCGAGACTCATTAGTGATTGAGCGATTGAGCACGTTAAATTGCGGTGTTCTCGACTTTAACTTAATATAGGCACCACCATTAGTAATTAAAAGTCATTATTATAATTAAATTAAACATTATAATTAGTAACGGGATCCGTTGAAATTTCACGTTTTGTTAATGATCTTATTCGTATTTTGATGCGTAAATTTATAAATCTTCATAAAACAGCGTCGTTATTTTAAACATTTAGGCTACGGTTCTGATTTTGTTCTAGAGTTAACTTTATTTAAACATAAATCGCGATCACTACAGCGCCGTGCGAAGCAGAATAATATTATAGATAATTAAGCATAACATTATAGACAATTAATTCATTTCATAATAATAATGACGATGATGATGAAGATATGCGGTGGAAACTATTATATATGGGGTGGAAAGTGTTGAAATTAAATCGATAGTCAGTACTTGATTGATACTTTATTTTTATCGATCAACCCCTTTCTGCTTTTTTTTTTATCTCTCCCTAAGTGCTCCCTTCTCTTTTTCTATCTCTGGTGCCTCTATCGCTCTTTCTCTCTCTTTCCCGAATAAATAGAGAAAAATATCATAAGAAGCAATAAGATGTGTTTTTTTTTAATTTAGCTTCATTCTATAAAATGATTCCATTTGAACCCCAACTGGATAACATTTAAGGCCTGTTTCAACTGAAGTGTGCGAAGGAGAAGTCTGTCTCGTGATAGAACGCTGGCATTATAGCAAGGTGACAGTCATATTGCCAGTTGAGCTGCTCACTGTGGGAATAGAGAACGGATCAACTGGCAAAAGAGTGTTACACAGTGCAGACACATCTCATAATTTCTGATCAACTACTCCAATAACTTTGCTACTTCACCGAGTTTCAGTTACACCCGCCAACATGGATTATTGTTTAAATATTCGGAATGGTGATGATGACGATAAAGATAATAAGAATGTTAATAATAATAATTATCTGTAAATAATGATAATTATAATTCCTAACAGAAGTATAAAGTCATAAATTTGATGAGATAGGTTAGTCAATTAAATTTATCGTTACTTAACTGGTACTTATTTTATTGCCTACAGAGGGATGAAACGCAATATTGACCACATAAAGATCTGAACGTAAACAGCCGGAGCAAATAAAGCAAAATCTTTTGATCGACACTAACAATTCTGCCAATCCACTGCTTTGCCATAATCATAATAATATTTATCAATTCTTTTTATAAGCCGGCACAAGGACTGAAGTTTGCAGGGCGATGCATAGTCGATTACATCGAGTCCAGGGCTTGGCTGGTACTTACTTTATCGACCTCGATGGAATCCATTAATGACATCATTGATTTTGAATTACCTTTCTTTATAAAGACAATGATTCAAGATTATTAAACGCAAGATTCATTGATTATATATTTTTAGTGTTAAGTAAATCCACCCAAAATTTCCTTTAAATTTGAAACAAGGTTATTGTTAATAGTCTTGGTCTCAACTGTAACATCATTCGTATTTATGTACGGAAATGATTGATAAGGTGGGGTACTATAATTTATAACTTAATGGGTACATGCTGATCAGAGTTAAACGTGTTCGAGGTTATTTTACAGGTTTTCCTGTCTGTAAGATTACAGTGATAGAACGAATTTTCAATATTACTATCACGGGGAATTTCATTGTCGATATGCAGCAACGTACACACACCCAAAATTCGTGCCTTATAATTTTTTTTAAAAACTTTTCTCCGTTTTATAACAGTAGTATTGTGATGTCCATTCAGTTAGTTACTTGCCAATTTAAAGAGTGACTTACACATTAAGTATTATATATATATATATATATATCCAAATTAAATTATCAATGTTTCTTGGCTGATTATCTTATACACACAGACACACACGCACGCACACACGGACACACACGGACACACACACATATATGTATATATGTATGTACGAATATATATATATATATATATATATATATATATGTATATCGTCTACACATATGTAAATATATCATGTGTATATACAGTTGTATGTGTAGAGTGGTTCTATTCTAACTTAAATATGGGATATAAGTGTATAAAAATGAAGCACAAATTTTAGTGTTCTTCCCAAGAAAAAGAAATTCAGTATTTTCGAATGTGTATATATATATATATATATATATATATATATATATATATATATATATAATATGTTCAAAAATTATATAGAAGTACAAACAAAGGAATGCAATTTGTTTCGTTGATCCCATTCCTTGAATTAACGTAAGTCTACTAGAGATTCTTATTTCTTAATTTCTTTTGTATTTCAACTGCCCAAATTCTGGGCACTTTGCAGCGGAGAAAACATTGAGCAGTATATGATGTGGCACGTTCATTATGTTCAGTGCTTAAAACTCTCCG
>NC_142929.1:158421861-158441861 GCF_046866305.1 Octopus bimaculoides | reverse complement strand
GTGTGCGTGCATGTATATATATGAGTATGTGTGTCTATGTGTAAATATATATATATATATATATATATATATATATAATATATATTCATATATATTATATATATCATATATACATGTATATATGTATGTATATATATATATATATATATATATATATATATATATATATATATATATATATATATATATATATATATATATATATATATATATATATAATATATATTCATATATATTATATATATCATATATACATGTATATATGTATGTATATATATATATATATATATATATATATATATATATATATATATATATATATATATATATGCACATGCATATGTATGTGCGTGTATATGCATATACGCGTGTATATGCATATACGCGTGTATAGGCATAGCTATATTCTTAAAAGGTGTACTTCACAAACTCGTGGTTCAGCGTCGGTCCCATTGCATTCCACTGAGGGCAGGTGTTTTCTGCTATGGCCTCCGTTCCAACAAAACCTTTGTGTGTAGATTCCGTAGAAGGAAACTAATTCGTCATATATATATATATATATATATATATACATGCACACACACAAACACTCACACACAAACATATATATATATATATATATATATATATATATATACAAATTAAAAGGGTAAAGGATTATCAATTTATTAATTAATAAATCAATTAACAATTTTTTACCAAGCCCATCGGTATGAAAGTGATGTTATCTGTGGGATTCTCAGCTTTTTTAGCTGCTATTTCTGAACTTCGGTATATGGTGAAGCAAATATTTGCTGATCCCTTAATTATATTTATATATATTTATATATATATATATATATATATATATATATATATATATATATATATATATATATATATATATATATATATATATATATATATATATATATATATATATGCGTAAATTAATGTTGGTTTTTATTTTGAGTTATAATAAAATATATATTTACATTAACCTTATGGGTTACTTTATACTTTTATAGAATACAATTTTATCATTCTTACACAATAATTTTCTTGATAGTGATTTCGAATTTTCGGCTTAACTAAGCCATATGCTGATGGTTTGTTTATGTCCATCGGCAAAGAAACCCCGATAGAACTTTGGGGCAAAGAAATCCCGATAGAACTTTGGGGAAAAGAAACCCCGATAGAACTTTGGGGCAAAAAAATGCCAGACAAAAAAAAAATTACTATGAAGCAAGGTACGTTCGTTCTTGTAAGCTATTCGTGGTACTCCAGCATGGCCGCTGTGCAATTACTGAATATAATAAGTGAAATAAAGAAAACGTGTGTACATACATTCATGCACATATACACAGACTACATAGACAAACACACAAACTTACAAACACACACGCACGCACAGATGCACACACACACACACACACATATACATAATATCTATGTGTATGTAAGCATACACACTTACACGCGTGTGTTTGAGTGTATGCATATGTATGTTTGCATGTATGAACGTGTGTGTTCGTGTGTGTGTGTGTCTATGTGTCTGTGTGTGTACACATATACTCACATATATATATATATAAAACAAACATATTGCAGCTGCTTACAAATCAAAATTCAATTTCAATATGCCACCGCATATACAGATAGACAGATAGATAGATAGATAGATAGATAGATAGATAGATAGATAGATAGATAGATAGATAGATATGTGTAAATATATACACATTTCCATTTATATATACACACATCTATACATATATATATACCCACATATGTGTTTATATATGTACATTTGCGTGATGGGTATTGATAAACACACATGTATGTATGTATGTATGTAAGTATGTATGTTTGTATGTATGTATGTATGTACGTATGTACGTATGTATGTATGTATGTTCCCATAATATAGTGCGTGGGAGAGTGATAGACAAAGAATGGGAAACAGGCAGTGACTGACAACATGAATCTTAGAATTGTATAGATAGATAGATAGATAGATAGATAGATAGATAGATAGATAGATAGATAGATAGATAGATAGAAACATAGGACTGTGGTCATGAATGCGTGAATATTCATGAAATACATTATTATCCGACAAATTTATTATGACATTTAGTGTATAACTTTCTGAAATTCTTTGTCGTCATATAATTACTAATTAACACATTTGCAGGTCTTTTTTATTAATGTAATTCGTAACTGTATCATTCTATCCCCTTTCTCTGCTTCTCTCCCCTCTCTCTCTCTTTATCTCTCTATTTACGTCTATAGGTGTCTGTTTGTGCGTGTTACTGTGTGTATGTATGTGTGTGTATGCGCTTGCGTGTGTGTGTGTGTGTACGTTCGTGCGAGTGCATGTGTGTGTTTGTGCGCATGGTCAGGATCGTGTACGTGCGTGTGTATTTGCATAAAGTGTAAGCACGTCATTTATTGAGATATATTTTTTTTTTTACATTTCATATGTATGTATACTCTTGAATAATGTATATGTACATATGTGTAAGCACACACACACACACACACACACACACACACACACACATATATATATATATATATATATATATATATATACATGGGGGTGTATGCATATATATATATATATATATATATATATATATATATATATAGAGAGAGAGAGAGAGAGAGAGAGAGATACATATACGTTTGTGTGTGGACATACAGACATACACGTGTGTGTGTATGTTTGTGATTATGCATTCTATAACATCTACGTTATTCAGGCATATGTAATATATACGTAAATGTATGCATATGTGTATACACACACACAAATATATATATATATATATATTCGACCATATATACACGTATATACAAATACATATATATGTGTATATATATATATATATATATATATATATATATATATATATATATATATATATATACACGCACACAAACACACACACACACACACACATATATATATATATATATATATATATATATATATATATATATATACACCACATGTATATGTGTGTATACATATATGCATAAATATATAAACATATATGTGTATACATGTAATATTTTTCTATGTGAAGCACCATCAGATAAATCTGTCTCATCTTGAATTCCATTCTGTTTTATAACTCTCCTTTTCTCTCTTGTCTTCGTTTCTCTCTCCTCCTCCTCCTCCCCTCATGTCACTGGTTCAATTTATTTGTTTCATTCCTATATTCTCTTTCCGTCAACTTATTAAATCTCTCCAACTATTCTAGCTTTTACTTACGCCCATGTCCTATTCATATATATATATATATATATATATATATATATATATATATATATATATATACATATATATGTATATATGTATATATGTATATTTGTATGTATGTATATATATATATATGTGTGTGTAGGTGTGTTTGTGTGTGTGTGTAAAGGTAAGATCCAAGGATCAAGTTGTAACATAAATTTGGATATATATATATACGCATATATGTATATATATATTATATATACGTATATATGTATGTATATATATATATATATATATATATATATATATGTATATATATATATATATATATATATATATATATATATATATATATACATATATACATACATATATATACACGTATATATATATACGTATATATGTATATATATATACACTTATATATATATGTATATATATTTGTATATATATATATATACAAATATATATACATACATATATATACATATATATATATGTATACACGTATATATATACATGCATATATATATATGTATATATATATATATATATACATATATATATGTGTATATATATATACATATACATCTATATGTATGTGTCTGTGTGAATGTGTGTGTATCTGAGTGTGTATGTGTGTGTGTATGCATATCAAACAGTTTAGGACTGGAGTAGATAAAATCCGGGGTGTATATCTCAGGCTACTCTTCAGGCTAAGGGTATGCTGATTATATACAATTTGCTTTGTCGTTAGGAGCCATACATACATATATACAGACAGACATACGCAGTGGGCTTCAGCACAGTTACAGTCTACAGCTTACGTCTACTTGTCTACAGTAGAACTTGTCTAATGTGTCGTATCTGACGTTGCGGGATCGAAATCAGAACCATTTGGTTGCTTAATGAACTTCCGTTATATATTTATTCAGCACTTCTTTCCACATGCGGCTAATAACGATAGCATCCAATAAACCTTACATTTATTAACACTATAAGAAAGCATCTAATGTTCTCTGCCGTTTACTGTTCGCGAACAGTTTCAAATCATGATGACGTCAGCGTCGATAAAATAACGTGCCGGTAAAGTACTGTGGTCCGTGGAATCTTTTAATTCCGCCTATCAAAGTTATTTGTATAAAACGCCATGGAGAAGACAGATTTGTTAGCACGCCCGGCAAAGTGCTTAGCGATATTTCGTCCGTCTTCACGTTTCGAGTTCAAATTCCATCGAGTTCGACTTGCCTTTCATTCATTCCGGGTCGATGAAATAAGTATCTTGTGCTTTAGTAGAAAGGATTATTACTATTATTATTATTATTATTATTATTATCATCATCATCATCATCATCATCATTATTATTATTATTATTCTATTTTTAAAAAGATTTAAAAAGAAAAAAGGCAGCCTTTAGCACGATGGAGGAAATGCTTAGTGGTATTTCGCTCCTCGCTACGTTCTGAGTTCAAATTCTTGCCGAGGTCGTCTTTGCCTTTCATATTTTCGGGGTCGATAAATTAAGTACTAGTGAAACACTGGGCTCAATATAATCGACAAACCCGCTCCGCGAAAAATCCAGGCCTTGTGCCTATAGTAGAAAGGATTATTATTATTATGCTCATCATCATCAAGATTGTCATCATTGTCATTGCTATTCGTGCAATCTGCGCATGAATACATGAAACAAAATGTATTGACTGAAACATGTAGTTTCAAATAATCGCCATAAATATGGATTTATATACGTACAGACATATACATTCACGCGCACAGAAACACACACACATACACACACACACACATAAATATATATATGTTCTTTCAGTGATTTAAAACGAATACACATCGTGGTCAATGATTAATATTGTTTGTTAGATTTTTAAAGTATTTCCTTATCACTTCTCTTAAGCTTCCTTAGAAGCATAACCATAATATTGCTAAATCCACTGAAGCTTCTTTTCTGAGCCTCACTTTCTGAAAGATATTTTGCCTTATTGCTTCTCAATTAATGAATGGCAAAGGTTGAGAGGAATGGTATGTTTGTGTGTTGTGTGCGTGTGTATATATATATATATATATATATATATATATATATATATATATATATATATATATATATATATATATATATGTATGTATACATATATATATATATACATACATATACACACATATACGGGATCGGTGAATAAACTGTTGTCTAAATTACGAAAAATTAATATAACACTGACATCTCATTTTAACAGATATTTTTACTAAAATTACGCAGAATTATCTTGGAATACTAATGAGTAAATTTATTCAATAAAATCGCCATTGGCTTCAACCACGGCCTCCAGACGACTTCGGAATCTCCTGAAACTATTCTGGACGGTCTCCTTGTTTAAGCTGGTGAATGTTATCATCAGTTCATCTTTGGTGCTACAAAGAGTTTTGTTGGTCACTTGCTCAACTGCACCCCACACATAATAATCAAGTGGGTTGCAGTCTGGAGAGTTAGGTGGCCAGATGTTAGGGATGATATGGTCGCAGAAATCGTCTGATACACATGACTGCGTTCTCCTGTCTGTGTGGCATGGTGCAGAGTTCTGTTACCAGACATAGGCTCTTCCAGCAGCCACCTTTTTCACCCAGAGCAGCACTACTTGATGTAGGCCTCCGTGTTGAGTGAGAGGTCGTCTAGAAAGATGAATGGAGGCATAACGTCGCCATCACTTAGTGATTATTCCAAATACCATGATGTTGACTGGATGTTTGATTTCTATCACTCTCAATATTTGTCCTGAGATTGAAGTGTCTCCAGATTGACACCCAAACACACTGAAATGTTCGCATTGGAGCTTCCGGTGCGAGTCTCATACATGTTTGTGACAAATTGATTGACGAGGTAGTATTGAAGAATAGTACTAAACTATCACTGCGATCAACTCATAGGAAACCTGGAGAAAACCAGAATAAAGTTGGCTGGCTGACTGGCTGGAATCAAACATGAGCTTCGTAACACAAGCCACGAGCAGTTACGCTAATATGATTTCTTGCACCACAACAGAAATTATACACACACGCACATATCTACAGATACATACTTACCAAGACATGTGGAGATACATACATACATACATACATGCATGCGTGCACACATACATACATGCATACATACATGCATACATACATGCATACATATATACATATACACATACATACATACATGCAGCATACATACATGCAGCATACATACATGCATCATACATACATGCACGCATATATGCGAACATGCATTCTTGAATACATGCATACATAATGCATGCATACATACATACATGCATGCATACATACATACATACATACATACATACATACATACATACATATATGCTCCTGCACTACGTTGATGCTCGAACATGACCGCAGACGCATGGCTGTAACATATACGATAATGAGAGAGAGTCGCTGTGTGGTAAGGAACTTGCTTCCCAACCATATGGTTCCAGGTTCAGTTCTACTACGTGGCACCTTGGGCAAGTGTCTTCTGCTATACCCTAGGGAAGACCAAAGCCTTGTAAGTAGATTTAGTAGACGGAAACGGAAAGAAGCCCTTGACTGGATGTTTGATTATAGATATGTGTGTGTGTGTGTGTGTGCGTGTCTGTCTTTCTCCCCCAACCATCGCTTGACAGCCGATGCTGGTGTGTTTACGTCCCCGCAACTTAGCGGATCAGCAAAGGAATCTGATAGAATAAGCTTACAAAGAATAAGTCTTGAAATCGATTCGTTTGACTAAAGGCAGTGCTGTAGCATGACCGCAGTGAAATGACTGAAACAAGTAAAAGAATAAAAGATATACATATAAACAACATATACATATATATATGCGTGTGTGTATGTGTGTGTGTGTATGTATGCATGTATGTGTATATGTATAGATAGATAGATAATACAGTTCTATATTTAAGTGATGAGGAACGATGTACATTATTTACATTATTTACAATTGACAGAAATTTGTCCTCATCTTGTTTGTTGTTAACACAACTTTTCGGTTGATATACACTCCAGCCTTCATCAGGTGTCTTGGGGAATATTCGAACCTGGGTTCTCATTCCCAAAGTATTTTTCGATGTTGCTGTTGTTGTTATTACTATTATTATTATTATTTATTATTATTATTATTCAGGTCAACGTGGACTCGAACTCGGAATCTAAGGGTTAGTAGCCCGCGCTCTTAACCACTACGCCATATGTCCGTGGGAATATATATATATATATATATATATATATATATATATATATATATATATATATATATATATATATATATATATATATATATATATATATATATATATATATATATATATATATATATATATATATATATATATATATATATATATATATATATATATATATATATATATATATATATATATATATATATATATATATATATATATATATATATATATATATATATATATATATATATATATATATATATATATGTGTGTGTGTGTGTGTGTGTGTGTATATATATATATATATATATATGCATAAATTTTCAGAATGAGATAAAAATCCAAGGCTGTGAAAGATTTTAGAACATTTATATATAGGTCTTACAGCTGTTTCCGGGATATTTTATATATCCCTTCCACACCGTCTCCGATGAAGGGATATATAAAATATCGCGGAAATAGCTGTAAGACCTTCTATTTATTAATGTTCTGAAGTCTTTCACAACCTTGGACTTTTATCTCATTCTGAAATTTTTGTTTATATATATATATGACCTACGTTGGACTCCTCATTCGCATAATCACCAAACCTGGAGCTTAACTATAGTCTGTCCATAGCTCTTACTCAGCATTACCTGATATCTTTGGGTCTTATTGACAGATTACCTCTTATAACCTATGTGTGTGTGTGTGTGTGTGTGTGTGTGTGTGTGTTCAGAGAGAGAGAGAGAGAGAGAGAACTATTCACAGTAGCTTATATGTAATATATATATATATATATATATATATATATATATATACATACATATATATATATATATATATATATATAATATAAAATGAGCCAAGAACGCAAAACATCCAGACAGTTAGGTGATACAAGAAAGAGACAACATGCAGATAGACAATACAAAAAAAAAAAAAACAAGGACAGGTTATATATATATATATTATATTCCTTTTTATCTGTTGCTTGTTTCAGTCAGTGGACTGCAGCCATGCTGGAGCACCGATCTGAAAAGATTTTAGTCGAATGACTCGAATCCTGGGGAATAAGTTTTTAAAAACTTGTTATTTATTCCATCGTCTGTTTTGCCGAACTGCTATGTTATGGCGATGAAAACCAAACAACACCAATTATGAAGCGGAGGAGGAGGATAAGCACAAAGGAGAAGAATACAAAGACACACACACAAGCATAAATATAGAGACACTTGCTTAAGATTTCATGCAGTGAGATTGAACCAGCAACCATATGGTTCGGAAGCAAACTTCTTACTACACAGCCACAACAACTCCTATATGTGCATAGATACATACACACATACATATATAAAAGTATGTCTCTCTCTCTGTATATATATATATATATATATATATATATATATATATATATATATATATATATATATATATATATATATATATATATATATATATATATATATATATATATATATATATATATATATATATATATATATATATATACATATATATATACATGTTTCTTAAAAGATAGAGCTCAAAATCAATGCATTGAAGATACTTTATTGCAGCAACAATTATAATAACAGAAACAACCACAATAAGCGAAACCTATGCACATTTCAATAGGGTATCCCGGATAAATAAACCTCATCATAAGATGTCTCGTAAAATATTGTAACAAATTACAACATATTACAAATTTCTGGATACTCCATCTCATCAGGGTCGCATTATTGCCATCACCAATACTATTATTAGCAAAGCACACACATCATCCAAGAGGGTGAAAGAATAATCGACCCTGATGAGATGGAGTATCCAGAAATTTGTAATATGTTGTAATTTGTTACAATATTTTACGAGACATCTTATGATGTGGTTTATTTATCCGGGATACCCTATTGAAATGTGCATAGGTTTCGCTTATTGTGGTTGTTTCTGTTATTATAATTGTTGCTGCAATAAAGTATCTTCAATGCATTGATTTTGAGCTCTATCTTTTAAGAGACATGTATACATATATATATACAAAAACTCAACTGTGAGCTTTTTGCTAAGACTGTTAACAGGTACTATATATTTTGTAAAATTTGTTTTATAAAAGTATATATTTAATATATATATACATATATATATATATATATAAGGAGCACTCCGTCGGTTACGACGACGAGGTTCCCAGCTGATACGAGCAACGGAACAGCCTGCTCATGAAATTAACGTGCAAGTGACTGAGCACTCCACAGACATGTGTACCCCTTACGTAGTTCTCAGGAAAACTCAGCGTGACACATAGCGCGACACATAGCGTGACACATAGCCGGCCCTTTGAAATACAGGTACTACTCATTTTTGCCAGCTGAGTGGACTGGAGCAACGTGAAATAAAGTGTCTTGCTCAAGGACACAACGCGTCGCCGGGAATTGAGCGCAAGGCCTTAGGATCGTGAGCCGAATGTCCTAACCACTAAGCCACGCGCCTTCGCGCGCACACACACACACACACACACACACATATATATATATATATATATACATATATATATATACACATATATATACATAAATAATATACATATTTATATAAATACACACATATATACACGCATATTTATACTATATAAATATATATATGCACACAAACATATATATGTGTGTTTATGTGTGTGTGGGTGTGTGTGTGTATGTATCTGAATATATCCCAATAGATGCATATTTGTATATATATTCATATGAATATTACACACTCACGCATACGCAAATATATATATATATATATATATATATATATATATATATATATAACGCACACGTCCTATTTTACAAGTAAGTCTACTATTATTCTGACGTGACTATCTTTCTATCTATCTATCTATCTATCTGTCTATCTATCTATCTATCTTTCTATCTATTTATCTATCTGTCTTCCTCCATCTTTCTATCTATACCTCTGTCCTGGCCTCTACTTCACTGCTATACCCTTCTGTCCCTTCCTCCTTGTTCCACTTCCTCCCTCCACCATCCTCTCTATCTATTTATCTGTCTGTCTTCCTCTATCTTCCTATCTACCCTTCTGTCCTGGCCTCTACTTCACTGCTTCTGTCCCTTCCTCCTTGTTCCATTTCCTCCCTCCACCATCCTCTCTGCTCTCGTGTGACCTGTGGTCAACTTTCTTTTCACTCCAGCCGCTTTTCACTCAAGACGAACTACTAGCGTTCTACCTCAGATTTGCGTTTGGCCGTACGGCTTTTGAATGTTGTTTTCACTGTCCATTTTTTCCTGTCTTGGTTTGTGTTTGCCACCTTGGAATCATCTGTGTAGTTGGTTGATCCACTACTCAGGAAGAGACTATTCTAGAGTACGTCCTGTCTGGTCTTCGAAACGTCTAGATAGAATAGAGACAGCTGATGAAGGGATATTCCAAGGGGCTTTCCGTTTTCCTATGTGTTCGTTCCGTTGTCTGTAGTTTATTGTTCTAACGTCCTGTACCCTGATATGCATGTATATACACATGTAGATGTAAGTATGTACATATATGTGTGTATACATGTATATATATTCTTTGTATTATATATATATATATATATATATATATATATATATATATATGTACAATTTTTAGCACACTTGTATTTTTGCATGTATGCGTCTTTCTCTATGAATACGTGGGTCGTACGTGTGTGTGCGCGCACACATAAATGCATGAGCGCTTATACTCATATACACGTCACTCACTCTCTCCATACACACACACACATATACACGTACATGCACAAACACACACACATGAATGTATGTATATGTATTTGCCTGATTTGCAAGCAATAGTAGCCCCTTAATACAGTCTCTCTTAAATTACACTCTATTGTTCTATAAATAAAGAAAAATGACAGATTGCAACATATAGCCCTAGATAAGTGAAAAATCGATAGAATGGTCACGGTTAGAATGAGTTGGATAATAAATCTACTCGACCTAAGCTACATTGCCACTTAACAACGACAGCATACACACGTACGCAAGACCAAACTTACCCTTGTACTCTGTTACTCTTTTACTTGTTTCAGTCATTTGACTGCGGTCATGCTGGAACACCGCCTTTAGTCGAGCAAATCGACCCCAGGATTTATTCTTTTGTAAGGCTAGTACTTATTCTATCGCTCTCTTATGCCGAACCGCTAAGTTACGGGGGACGTAAACACACCAGCATCGGTTGTCAAACGTTGTTAGGGGGACAAACACAGACACACAAACATATACACACACATACACACACACACACACACACACACACACACACAAACAAACACACACACACACGCACATACATATATACATATATACGACGGGCTTCTTTCAGTTTCCGTCTACCAAATCCACTCACAAGGCTTTGGCCGGCTCGAGGCTATTGTAGAAGACACTTGCCCAAGGTGCCACGCAGTGGGGCTGAACCCAGAAACATGTGGTTGGTAAGCAAGCTACTTTATTTACCACACAGCCACTCCTGCGCCTTTTCGACACGAACTTTTCAACACACTCCATGTGGCTCACTTATAAAACAGGTATGCGAATCTCAGAAAACCCAAAAGTTCATGAGTAAGATACAACGCGTTCTGTCGAGTGGGTAGAAATAACAGCTAAATCTCCTCTCGAATCATAACCGGAAGGAAATACTACATTCAGCTGTATGGTCGTAAATGTTCTAATACGTGTGAAGATCGTACCGTGACTGTTTTTTGATCACATGTTTTTGATCATGTTTTTTGCTATGATAACACTGCTAACATACCATATGCATATACACATTCTTATTATACTCAATATGTGTGTGTGTTTGTATGTAGTGTGTGTGTGTATGTAGTGTGTGTGTGTATGTGTGTGTCACCCTCGTTCTCTGTGTATGTGTGTATCTATATATATACATGCACAGATATATATATATATATATATATATATTTTTTTTTTTTTTTTCTCGTCTGGCTGTAAAGCCTTTTCTGTTTGTTTTCCTGTCTTGTTTTTTGTCCGCCACAACGTTCCTCCATGGTAAGATTTAATTTGTGTATACAAATTTAATTTGCGGTCCATGGGAAGAGCTGTTTTAACGATGCGTCCTGCCTAGCTCTTCGAAACGCCCGTGTTAAAACGGAGGTAGCTGATGAAGTAGAATGTTCTCTATGTGGCTTGTGTGTTTTCTCGTCTCTGTTTTGTTTGCAATGTCCTGTACCCAGATATGCACCTATACATACAGGTGGATGTCGGTATGCACATACCTGTACGTATATATGCATATATTCATTTACTATTTGTTTATATATATATATATATATATATATATATATATATATATATATATATATATATATACACACATACACATGCACAGATATATATATAGATATATACACACACACATACACACGTACACGCACATACACATATATTGCCCCAGTTGAATGACAGTGCCCTACTGTGGCTGCAGCTCTCGATCTAAAACTTGTAGGATATATATATATATATATATATATATATATATATATATATATATATATATATATAAGAATGCACATACATACTCATATACAAATATATATAAATATGTGTGTATATATATATATATATATATATTTATACGTGTTTGTGTGTTCGTGTGCGCGTGGATCTGTGTGTGTGTGCGCGCACACACACACATATGTGGTGAGGCTTGCTTGGAGGACATAAAACTCTTAGCATTAAAATATAGAGTTGTCTGGTTTTACATATTTAATAGCTCTTCTTAACATTAGTTGGCTAAGCTAGTTTATTTGTGCATACATGCATATCAATGTGTGTGTGTTTGTATGTGTGTGTGAGTGTGTGCGAGTGAGTGTGTTTGCACACACGCACACATACACACGCGCACACACAATTACAATCAGTCACACGCGCACACACACGCACACACATGTACATATATACATATTGAGAGAGCTGAAACTATCTATAATACTTGAACGCTGTTTCATGATGTTTTATGAACATGTATTTGTGTCTGAATTACAAGCATATGTACATATACATACATATATACCTATGTATATATATATATATATATATATACATATATATATATATGTGTGTGTGTGTGTGTGTGTGTGTGTGTGTGTGTGTGTGTGTGTGTGTGTGTGTGTGTGTGTGTGTGTGTGTGTGTGTTGTTGTTGTTTGTTTGTTTGTTCTTTTTCAAGCCATACCTGGCACATCAGGGCCGGTTTCCCAGTTTCATTGGCGTATAGGTTCCCCACCTGAACGGGACGCGGGTCTGCTATATGCAGGAGGAAAAAGTAAGAGTTATTACGAAAGAACCAGCCAAAGTTCGCCATTACTTGCTACCGGAGCCGTGTGTTTCGCTCATAAACTCACACATCACCCGGTGTGAGATTCGAACCTGCGATCCCTCGAACGCGAGTCCGCTGGCCATATATATATATATATATATATATATATATATATATATATATATATATATATATATATACATATATATATATATATATATATATATATATATATATATATATAAACATAATTAAGGGATCAGCAAATAGTTGCTTCACCACATACCGCAACTATTTGCTGATCCCTTAATTATGTTTATAAATGTATAAGAACTTTTAAATAAGTTCTCCACCGATAATGGTGTTTACAAACCGAAGAGCTTGGTAAAATTATTAATTGTTAATTTATTAATAAATTAATAAATTGATAAACCTTTACCCTTTTAATTGTAATATATATATATATGTGTGTGTGTGTGTGTGTGTGTGTGTGTGTGTGTGTGTGTGTGTGTGTGTGTGTGTGTATTTTGGTTTAAAATTTTGGCACCAGGTCACGATTTTGGGGGCAGAAGTAAGGCAATTACATCGACCATAGTATTCAACTGGTACTTATTTTATCGACCCTGAAAAGATGAAAGGTAAAATAATATACATGCAGTGTCTACAGAATATTCACATGCACACACACACCCACATAGGTCTACAGCCTCGGACATCCAGCGAGGCGCACACTCATAAATACATACACACATGCACAGACACATACTAACACGCACATACACACGCATGCGTACAAACACACGATACACAAACAAGACGACGTGTGCAATCACACGCTTGAACACACACATGCACACACACACACACACATACACACATGCACTTACTCGCACGCAAATGCACACATACACATATAACCACACACATATAACCATGTGCACAAATACACAAACATAAACACACGCACGCACACATCGCCTCACTCAGAGACACGTGTATATAGCAACACACATGTGTAGAATTTCACGCATATGCTGAAATACAGCGCGAACACACACACGGACATTCATTCACGCTCAAAGAGGTATCCACATTGAAGGATTCTGTCGCCCAAATATAATCGCACATCCCCACCTCTCTCTCTCTCTCTCTCTCTCTCTTTCTTTCTTTCTTTCTTTCTCTGTCTGTCTCTCTTTTTTTCTTTCTCTCTCTCTCTCTCCCTCGGTTTCCTTTCTCTCTCTCTGTCTTCCACACACGCACAATCACACGTATGCACACACACGCAACACACACATACATACACACGCACGCATATAAATGCACACACACACACACACACACGCACACACGCACGCACATGCACACGCACACACACACATACACAAATGAACGGAAATCAAGGTGATGATGTCAGCTAAGATTCTACTCCTGTTTGTTGTTACATCACCAACAATCAACATCTCCCATCACTATCATCAAAATCACCATCATCATTGTCGTCCTCCTCTTCCTCTTCGTTATCATTATCGTCATTGTCATAGCAATTATCACCCATGTGCATCAGGAAATATAGTTATATAACTTGCAAAATCTATTAATCTCTATAAAGACGTCTGTACTATCACGGTCAGTTTAACATTATTGCATTCTCAATGCATCTAATTATTAAGTTTTCTTTTGTACTTCATTTATTGAATATTTTTCATTTTGTTCGAATATTGTACTTGTAGCTTTCCGTACTTTCACGCTCTTACACAGCCGCATTCAGTGACAAAACTTTAGGGATCTGAAGTTATACTAATACTAATACTTTATATTTGGTCTACTAATACTTTATACTTGTTTGTTGTTGTTGTTGGCACTCCGTCGCTTACAACGTTGAGGGTTCCAGTTGATCCGATCAACGGAACAGCCTGTTCGTGAAATTAGCGTGCAAGTGGCTGAGCACTCCACACACACACGTGTACCCTTAACGTAGTTCTCGGGGATATTTAGTGTGACACAGTGTGACAAGGCTGACCCTTTGAATTACAGGCACAACAGAAACAGGAAGTAAGAGTGAGAGAAATTTGTGGTGAAAGAGTACAGCAGGGCTCGCCACCATCCACAGCCGGAACCTCGTGGAGCTTTAGGTGTTTTCGCTCAATAAACACTCACAACGCCCGGTCTGGGAATCGAAACCGCGATCCTATGACCGCGAGTCCGCTGCCCTAACCACTGGGCCATTACGCTTCCACACTTCATACTTGTACACACACACCTAAACACACATACACACTCACAGGCACACACACATATACATTCATAATGTTTGCTTTATATATATATACTTATAATCATATATTACTTTGGCACGAGGACAGCAGATTTGAAGGGTCGCGAAGTTGATTACATCGACCTGGTACCCAACTGGTACTTATATTTCGACCGCGAAAACATGAATGTCAAAGGCGGGGTGCGCTGCACTTGAACTCAGAGGGTAAATTGTGGGAGAAATGCTTCTAAGCATTTGGTGTGCTAACGTTTCTTATTTCTTTATTGCCTACAAGGGGCTAAAGATAAAGGGGACACACAAGGACAGACAAGGGGATTAAGTCGATTAGATCGACCCCAGTGCATAACTAGTACTTAATTTATCAACCCCGAATGGATGAAAGGCAAAATCGACCTCGGTAGAATTTGAACCCAGAACGTAACGGCAGACGAAATACCGCTAAGCATTTCGCTCGGCGTGCTAACGTTTCTGCCAGCATGCCGTCTTATATTGGTTTATAATGAATAAAAAAAACATCGAAAAGAAATTTAACATTATACTATAGAATTACTCATTATTTATTTTTGAAGAACACATGTTAATTAAATTCTGCCAACAAGCGTGGTGTTTCGGCCTGCTATCCTTCTTTAGATAGCATTACGCACACACAAACACACGCACGCACACACACGCACACACAAACACACGCACGCACACACACGCACACACACACACACAAACACACACACACATACCTAGGATACCCTCCCAACCTACATTTTATACATATATATATATATAAAACATAGATAGATAGATAGATAGATAGATAGACAGACATGTGTATGAGTTCGTGTGTCCCCATCTCATCATCTCTGTCCGTCTCAGCGCACAGAGGCAGACGATGGCTATTTTTACTACGTCCACATCATCACCAGCCTCTCTTTCTTATAGAACCCTCCGTATTACCGCCACCACGTCACATATGGATACTCAGGTACGCATATGCATCATTGCATACACAGGCACTGATGTGGCAATGTGGTAAGAAGTTTGCTTCGCAACCAAATAGTCCTGGGTACAGTCCTACTGCGTGTCATCTTGGGCTAGTGTCTCTTAGTATAGCTACGGGCCGACCAAAGCCTTGTAAGTGGATTTGGTAGACGGAAACTAAAAGAAGTCCGTCGTGTGTGTGTGTGTGTGTGTGTGTGTGTGTGTGTGTCTACGTGTGTCTTCCTGCATGTGTTTGTTCCATTACCGCCACATGGCAATTGGTGTTGGTTCGTTTACGTTTCCATAACTTAGCGGTTCGGTTTGAAAAAAACAGGTACTGGAGTCGATTCGTTCGGCGAAGAACCTTCAAGGCGGTGCCCCAGCATGGTCACAGTCCAATGAATGTAACAAGGAAAATACTGAGAAAGAAATATACAAACTCTCACACTCACACACACACACACACACACACACACACACATGCACACACATACGTATGCACACAAACACTCACACACATGCGCAATCACATCCCCACGGACATATACACGCTCATCTTACATTCCCCACCACCTTCACTCCCTCTCTCTGTTTCCGTCTCAGTCCCCTTCTCTCTCTCTCTCTATCTCTCTCCCTCTCTCCCTCTCTCTCTCATCTTTCGTCTCGTACAGTTTCTCTCATCTCCAAAAATAGTCACACACACACATACAAACACACAAAGAATACTAATACACACACTTGATTTCTTATCACACTTTACATTCTCTTTTCTCTTCTTACGGTCTTCTCTCTCTTTCTCCCTCTCCCCTCCTCTCTATCTCTCTCACTCCCTCTCTATCACAGACGCGCGCACACGCATATACCTACACACACTTGAAATGTCACATTCACTGCACAAATCACCGACACCCTCGTCACCAGAGATATTTATGCTCGTTAATAAGTTGATTATTGCTGCAGATGAATCGAGATGCTGTTGGTACTGCTGCTGTTGCTGCGACTGCTGATGCTATTGCTACATATGCTGCTGTTACTACTACTACTACTACTACTATTTAGATGCACCACCATCATCGCCTGCACATCCGCAACTCTCACTACCGCTATTAATGTACGCAGATCACATTTGATCAAAGAAAGTCTTGATCAGCAAATAGATTTTATACCCAAACATGATTGCTCATTCATTCTCCCCCCGCCCCACAAACACACACACACTCTCTCCCTCTATCTCACGCAGACACACTCTATCTCTGTCATATGTGTATGTTTGTGTGTCTGTGTTTGTCCCCGTAACTTAGCAGTTCGGCAAAATAGACCGATAGAATAAGTACTAGGCTTCCAAAGAATAAGTCCTGGGGTCGATTTGCTCGACTAAAGGCGGTGCTCCAGCATGGCCGCAGTTAAATGATTGAAACAAGTAAAAGAGTAAAAAGAGTGTATATATATATATATATATATGTATGTATATATATATACATGCACACACATGCGAGAGCGTATAGGCACACATATGTTTCGGCACAAATGTACAAATGTCCGCGTGTGTTTATGCGCGTATAAACTTTAGTATCAACTGTTAATCAAGTCATAGAAAGCAAGAACTAGATGTCCAAGCAAAATTTGAAATCCTGTCAAATGGAACATATGGAAACTGGTACATACATACATATATATATATATATATATATATATATATATATATATATATATATATATATATATATATACACACACACAGGGGGTGGACAAAATAATGGAAACACCTTAAAATTTCAAACAAATTTATTTTAATATGGGGTATGACCGCATTTGGGAGTAATTACAGCTTGAATTCTACGAGATATGGACTCGTATAAACTTTGAATTGTTTCCAAAGGCATTCTTGTCCATTCTTCAGCTAAAACAGTCTCCAGATTTTGTAGTGATGATGGTGGAGGATATCGACTCCTTACTTGTTTTTCTAAAATGCACCATAAGTGTTCTATAGTATTGAGATTTGGAGACTGTTCAACTTCACTAGAATGTTCCTCGTGCCATTCAGTAACAACTTTAGCTGTGTGAATTGATGTATTATCCTCCTGAAAGATTGCGTTTCCCTCTGGAAACAGTTCCGCAACCTTAGGATGAATTTGATCAGATAAAATAGTCTTGACTATTAATTCTGCAGTTCTATATTTGAGCGATGAGGAATTATGTACATTATTTACAATTGACGGATATTCGTTTTTGTGTAAACTGGGTTCTCGAGGTGGTCATTACGCTCTGCAGAACAGCTTTTCCGAAATCATATAGACGAGTAAGACACTCGTATCGTTCCTCAACTACCCACGTGCTCTACGAGTAATCCCGCAGAGGGAGTGAATTATTTAATCATGATATAGGGTAGAAATTAATAATTAATTAATAATTAATAATTTTACCATGTAGTTCGGTATGTTACTTATACAAAAGTTTTATAATTATAAACATAATCAAAATTAAGGTTCAGCAAAAATTGCTTCACTACATACCAAAATTTAGAAATAGCAGTTAAAATACTATTCCATTAATTAATTATTAATTAATGGAATAATGCGAGCTCTGCTGTCTGACTTTAAGCAGACGATACATTGTTATAACTTGTATATTTTTCAATTCTCGAATAGTAAGCAAGATAACTAGCAAAAATTAAGATGGTAGACATCTTATCAGATTTTCTCAAAACTTTTTTCTTTTTCAATTAAAGCAATTACTGTTTCTTTAACAATTAAAAAGTCTAAACAACTTATGTGCCATCTTTAAACAAGTAGATCATATTTACAATGCTTGGACCACATTGTCAAGTGAAATGAATGTCATTCAAGTGTATATGTAAAGTTGTTTTTTTGTCAATTAATTGTAACCTGAAACTACAGAAAGGAAGAAATTAAACAAGAAAAGCAATTGAGATTAACACGGGAAGATAGAAGGCGAAGAGAACGGCAAATTTGAAAAAA
>NC_142929.1:158409361-158416861 GCF_046866305.1 Octopus bimaculoides | reverse complement strand
TCGGGGTCGATGAATTAAGTACCAGTTGCGTACTGGGGTCGATCTAATCGACTGGCCCCAAAAATTTCGGGCCTTGTGTCTAAAGTAGAAAAGAATTTCACGAGTAAGGGCTGTTCAGTTGATCGTATTAACTAGTACCCACATTGTCGAAGCCGACTGAGTGCCAGTCATTCTATCTATCTATCTATGTATGTATGTATGTATCTATATATATATATATATATATATATATATATATATATCCCTCTCTGTGTCTCTGTCTATCTCTCTTTCACTCTCCACGCGCACACACACATACACATATGTACATACATAATACATACACACATACATACATAAATACATAAATACGTACACACACACATACATACATACATACATACATACATACGTACGTACAAACGTAGTTAGTAAAGTCCTGGTCTTAATATATAAACATTTCTCACATCTGTATAAGAAATTTTTAATAGGCGTTCCGTTAAAGTTTCTTACACCTGTAGCTTCAACATGTACAACATTATTACCCCTAAGTACACCAACTGCCCAGTCCTAAACGGTAGAGAACTGGATATATGCCCATTCGACCAGGCGAGCATAGTTAGCTTAGTAGTAAACAAATCTCAGGTTGGTGATACCATTTAGCCTCACGATACCAATTAGCGAAACTGAAGAGAAAAATATATTTGTCAACGTGAAATCGATTTTAAGAAAGGTATACCAACCACCAGTCTTTTTTCCGGCCCGTTGACAAGAAGAAAAAAACAACTAAACTATCTAACCACACACAGAACCAGAAGGTTAATATTACCTTGCACACCATCAAATGGAGCATCATTTAGGAAACCATGTCATACGCCTACAGATTTTTTACTCATTAGGGTCAAGGAGCTGTTGACTTTGTATAACCAAAATAACCCCTGTGATAGAAGAGCACAGTATAATGGTGGTCCACCTTCAGATCTCACACTGTGCTATCCAATATTATACGTACTTCTAGATTTGCGTTACGGTTTTACTCCAAAATTTTTAACTTTTTCAATTATATATAAATTTCATATATATATATATATATATATATATATATATATACACATACATGCATATATATACATATATATGCATACACACGCATATATATATATATTTCTCTCTCTCTCTCTCTCTCTCTCTATATATATATATATATATATATATACTCTTTTACTCTTTTACTTGTTTCAGTCATTTGACTGCGGCCATGCTGGAGCACCGCCTTTAGTCGAGCAAATCGACCCCAGGACTTATTCTTTGTAAGCCTAGTACTTATTCTATCGGTCTCTTTAGCCGAACCGCTAAGTTACGGGGACGTAAACACACCAGCATCGGTTGTCACGCGATGTTGGGGGGACACAGACACAAACATATACACACACATACATACATATATATATATATATATATATATATATATACATATATACGACGAACTTCTTTCAGTTTCCGTCTACCAAATCCACTCACAAGGCTTTGGTCGGCCCGAGGCTATAGTAGAAGACACTTGCCCAAGATGCCACGCAGTGGGAATGAACCCGGAAGCATGTGGTTGGTAAGCAAGCTACTTACCACACCGGAAAATGGAATTCACATACAGATGCGTGAGAAGACAACAAATATACATGTGTGTGGTGTGTGTGTACATGTGTGTACATATACATATTGTCTACACCCTGTTCAAGTTATATCATTTTATTACATTTTCGCTCATCGTATTATGATGATACTAACTTAACTGTTATAGAAGTAACATATTGTGGCATTAGATATGAAAATAACTATTCTGTTTGCAATTCAGATACATATGAGAAAGTTCCATGATAGGACCAAAACTATAAGCGGACTTTACGTCCGAATCCAAGTTATGAAAATAAAATATAATAAAATAAACAAATATATATATATATATATATATCAGCGGTTGGCCACGCAGTAAAACCGAGATTGTCGCTTCGGAACTCTATAACCAACGATGTTCAGAATTGCATTCAAATGTGTGTGTGTGTGTGTGTGTGTGTGAGAGAGAGAGAGAGAGAGAGAGAGAGAGAGAGGCAGAGAGAGACAGACAGACAGACAGACAGAGACAGACAGACAGAGAAAGACAGACAGACAGAGAGACAAATGGGTGAGCAAACAGACAGACAGGAACATACATACACGCATAGATACATACGCACAACTATACTCACGTATACCCGCATAGAAACACGCACACATATATAACTGTATACATATACACATATATACACACACATAATCCAAAATGGCTGCGAAAAAAAGCAATATTTCCAACTGTACAAAGAATAGGACCACAATTTAATCCAAATTGTTTAGCTTGTCAGATGAATCAATATTTTCCCTCCTCCAATATGGCTATCAAAGATGTCGGTGAAGATCAAATGAAACATTCTGGGAAAAGATTTCCTTTAACTGTCAAGAAGATTTGTAGCGGCAGAGGGTTGGAGAGCCGGGAAGTTGAGAAGCTATTATTGTGTGACGGAATAACGGAATAACGGAATATGACCAGTAAAGGTGACGGATCACCACTCATTCTTCGCAATGAAAGTGCCATTGTAGAATATTACAAGGAAGATTTTTTTTTTTTTTTTACAAAATCATCTTTCTTTTTTCACCTTCATTGCTCAGCTGATTGATGCCATTGGCAATAATATTGCAGTATGATAACTCCTACCATGAAACACCTTCACTCCTGTAACCACCGCCACCACCATCACGATCATCACTAGCGCAATCACTACCACCACCATCCTTACCAACACCAACATGGCCTGTCAGTTCATTTCTCTATATCAGTCAACACGCTTATTCAATAACATATAGACAATTTTTTTCTTCACAGACATTCCCCCAGACATTCCAATATTATAACTAAATGGCAGATGATGACAACAACGAAACGAAAGGGGGTTTCACAATGGTCGCCTGAAACGCTAGAAGTAACATACAGACCTCCTCCAAGTCATACCATTCAGTTCTTTTAAAGTAAATACTCTTTGCGTATCGTAGACATTAAGACAGAGATAATATGTGTATATATATATAAACAGATGGTCAAGTTAAGAAGAATTTGTATCATAGGCTTGCTCGACCTTAAGTGACACAGCATTAGACAGTACCATCATTGCCAATACTAACAATAACAACAACAAAATCAAATACTACTACCCCGGACAAAATCAAATGGATATAATCTATGTAGTCGCTCGAAGAACACTACAAGACTTACAGAAAAGCAAAAACATATTAGAGAACGTAGTAATAAATATACAGGAAGAGAGGATGGTCGTATCTGGAGCGTCGTTAATCATATAGTTGTTCGTTCAGCTCATAGCTGACGTGATATGAGAGAGGGCTTTAAGCACAATATGAACAACATTAACAATAAGAACAACAAATGTCAGTTCACTAATTCAGACACCACGTCATACAATTATTCCATAAGTTTCTACATTAAATATATATATATATATATATATATATATATATATATATATACACGCACACTTACACACCCACACTTACACACACATACTTACACACATACCCCCACACATACACACACATATATATATTGATATACGTACAGATATATGTATGTATGTATATGTATATATATATGTATATATATATATATATATATATATATATATATATATATATATATATATATATAGAGAGAGAGAGAGAGAGAGAGAGAGAGAGAGAGGGGAGATAGATAGATAGATAGATAGATAGATAGATAGATAGATAGATAGATAGATATATGAAAAAAGGAAACCAATATATCTTCGTTTCCAACGTATTTTGGTTTTATTTACAGCAGTTAACAAAAAAAAAAAAATGGTGCAAATTAAAAGTCGGCATTATTGAAAACATTTGCTGCCAAAATGATTAAAGGGAATTTTTTTTCATAAATTGCCCAGAAAACTATAAGATAATCAGCCAAGAAGCATTGATTATTTAATTTGGGTTATGAATAAGAATATACAAGATATATATATATATATATATATATATATAAACGCACATATACATGTGTGCGTATGTGTGTGTGCGTGTGCGTGTCTGTATTTTTCTTATGCTTGTACATAAATATATATATTTAGGTATGTAGTATATTTGTTATTTTTCTTGTCTGTTTCTAAGTTTCATAGCATCGATATAATACATAATATCATTTGTATCGTTTCAACACAATTATTTTTTTGTGTGCCAAAGACAGCAATACAAATACATAAATAAATAAAGCACTATGCACGCGTTCTTTCTCTTTCGATTGGGTGTATACACATACATATAGAATTGCAATATTCAGACACAGACAAACATATATGTATGTATGTATGTATGTATGCTGGTACTTCTGTGTAGGTGAGTGTGTATGTATGCATATATATATATATATATATATGTATATATATACATATATATATATATACTTATACATATGTATTAGTACATATATATTTATGTGTATTCATGTATGTGTGTGTGTGTGTGTGTGCATACACCCATAGCCATACGCACACGCAAACACAAACACGCATATATATATATATATATATGAATATAAATGTTTACGTCATATACATACATAAACACACACGATCACCTATATTTATATAAACACACACGCGCATACACACATACATACATATATATATATAAATTTATATATATATATATATATATATATATATATATATGTCTATATATAAATTCTCTACGCATATTCAAATATATTGTTGTGTTGGTAGGCGGCATATAACAGTTTGCATAAGATTTATAATATTCATTATGAAAAAAGCCATTACTGATTGACATTTGTATACAGGACTATCTGTATACTTCGATAAATAATAGCACTCATCCCCCCACACATACACACATACATACATACATACATACATACATACATACATACATACATACATACATACAATTGATATATGCCACACAACCATTTTTACATGTGCATCCGTGTATGCAAAAGACAGAAAGTGAATGATAGACATAGGTTTTTTTTTTTTGTCGTGATTATTCGTCGGGAGTGGGCACGTGAGAATGGATGTGTGTGAGAATATGTGTGGGTCGCATGTGTATGGTGCGCGTGTGTGTGTGTATGTGTGCGTAATTAGAAATATATTTATATAACTATATGTTTGTGTACGCATCTTTATGTTAGTGTTCATGAGATTTTTCTCTGTAAAGAATTGTGCTTGTTCGCATGTATGTATTGTCTGTTTCTAATGATACACTCAGAGAAATGTGCTCTCGCATACAATTCACACACACACACACACACACACACACACACACACACACACACACACACACACACACACACACACATAAGGTAGATGGTATTGGACGCACAATCGTACATCTGTGATTTCGATTCCCAGACCGACCGGCGCGTACTATATCTGCTTGTGGATGTTTATGTACGTCTGTATATCTGTATACCTTCACATTTCTTATTTATCCGTATTTTTATCAGGAGGAGAAATCTGGTTTCTGACAAAGAGACAAAATGTCTTTGCCTGTTTGAATGAAACAATAAGTTCTACAAATTTTGTTGCAACTGTTCCACGAATATTTATTGCGTTGATATGTATTCCATAACAGAAGTGTTTTTTATACTTATTCCATGCCTACCTATGGATGATTGTATGTAGGCATACGCGGCACCTCTGGCAAGTGTCGTCTATTGTCTTCTATAGCTCCGGACTGATAAAGAAAAAAACGATAAAAATCATTGTGAGTGGATTTGATAAACGGAAACTGAAAGAAATCCGTCGAATACATACACACATACATACATTCATACATATATACATGCATACATACATATACATATATACACACACACATATACATATATATATACACAAACATGATAGAAGCAAATACACACATAATCGTTAAAATATATTTAAATCTGAAATTATACATTCAGATTGTTTATCAATTATTATAATGTGAATATCTAATATTTAGTAGACTTGTCCTTTGAAATTTTCAGCGCAAGGACCCTATTAGGCATGCTACTGATCAGATGACGAATATTCTTTTGAGGAATTTCTTGCCAAGTTTCATGTAGTAATCTCAAAAGATCTAGTTTTGAAGATGCTTTTTTGTTCTTATTACGAAGTGTCCTGTCCATTGTCCCAGAGGTGTTCAATAGGTTTTATATCTGGTGACCGACTTGGCCATGAAAGCTTTTTAATGTCATTCTCTTCTGATCAATTTTGGGTTTTTTCACCGAGTGATATGGAGCCCCATCTTCTATAAATAGTCTTCTCCAGTGGAGAAGATTGGAAGGAGTCCTTTGTGCAATGTGGACACATATTTATCTAAGTTTATATTTCCATCACATTCCACCAGCACTGATCGACCATTGCTCCAAATTACTCCCCATACTATCACAAAATAGCTGCCGTGTTTTATAGTTGGCCGCAATCTTTTCACGTCATATTCTTGATCACAGCAAATCTGGACTCGTCAGAGAATATGACAGTGTCCCAAAATGCTAGTGGTCTCTCCACCATCTCACTGGCCCAATCCTTTCTCCACCTGATATTGGCTGGTCGAAGAAGTGGCTTCCTTCTTACTGTTCTGCCAAAGTAGCCAAGTTTGTGGAGATACCTGACAGCTGTTCTGGGATTGACATCAACTTCTTCTACTCTGTCAGCGGGCTTGCAACGAGGATTATCCTCCACACTTCATTTAACAAAGCGAAGGGTCCTGTCAGATGGGCCTGGTCGAACTAAACGATGTATTGTGGACTCCTTCTCTTCTCTGGTGAGTTGCACGATCACTCTATTAACTGTAGAAAGCAGGAACCCAAGGTTTTCCACATTCAGATTGATCCACAATATGGTCTCTTTGAATTTCGAACAGTTCCAAGGCTTTTTTGTACGTGACATGATTAAACAGTTACATATAGAACCTGAAACATGAAAATGTCAATTAATAAAAAAAATATAAACGTTTTGAAGTTAAACTAAATCTATTTCTCTCTCTTTCTCTTTTTCTCCCTCTCTCACTTTCTCTATCTCTTTCTCTTCGCCCACACTCTCTCTCTTTCTCTTTTGCTCCATGTCTGTTTTTCTCTTTATTCTTTCTTTCCTCCTCTTTCGCAATATTTTCTAACTATACACAATTTCAAGTTTCTGCAGATCTCTGTGTCTGTCTCACTGCCCCCCCCCACACACACACATACACACACACACACACACACACGCTCACATAAATGTATATAGTGTTTGTGCGTGTTCAGATATCTACATGTAAATATATATAGACATTTAGAAGTGCACACCAGAGAGTGCGCAACACATGTAGAGTTTAATTATTCGTGTACTGTTCCTGGTTTTCTCAGTTGCTATTCATGTTATGTGCAATTGTTGAGATTGCCAGAGAGATTCACTGCCAGACAACCTG
>NC_142929.1:158399361-158404361 GCF_046866305.1 Octopus bimaculoides | reverse complement strand
TATTATGAGGCCGTGAAAGCTGCCAACTGACACTAGGGAGAACATAGACCACGGAGAACACTAGCGGCGACCTGCAGGTCAGTGCACAACCATGCATCGAATGGCCTAGGCATTGAAATATGAACCAGTTCTCTGGTAATCGCTATTACCCCTGTTGTATCGTTGTAGATTGAGTATTTGGATTTTATTTTACATTTTTTTATGCTAGCTTCGTTTCTGTTCATTTCTGTATTCTGCTGCTTTATTTTATTGTTACCTCATATGAATATTGTTCTATTGTTGAATACTAGGTTTTGAAATCATCTTTTTGGTTTATGTTTATTCCTGCAATGTTGTATTTGCAACTTACAATATTTTTGTTGACATCCCGTGAATTATATTTTGCTTTGATTCTATTCTGTTTCGAAATTAATCTTTTTACGTTACATTTTATTTCACAATTCTCAAAGACAGAGAATGAAAGGAAAAGAGAGAGAGCGGGGTGAGAGATTGACTAGATAATAGCATTTTGTAGTTTTGAAGTGTTGACATTAATATTGCAGGGTTAAAATATCGTTTGAGGTGCTGTGACGATTGCTACTGTTAGATTAGGTGCAGAGGTCATCTGTGAGACATGTTCATATGTTCATTACGTGAAAGGTCAGCTATGAGACATGTTCATTAAGGGAATAGAAAGGACTTGAAAGTAAGATGTTTTTAATTAAGAAGACAGTAGTGGGAGGAGAAAGTAACACAGCGAAGAGAAATGAAAAAAAAAGCGAGAAAGAGAGATTTTAGATTTTGTGTGACATTGATTATCGATTAATATAGTAGTGAGACACGGGTGGGGGTATAGTAAGAGATAAAGAGAAATAGAGAGGGACGGAGAGAGAAACGAACAGACAGAGACAGAGAGAGAATGCGTGGGAGAAAACGATATCGAGAGAGGAAGAGGGAGGGGTTTTATTGAAAAATATTTGAAAATTGCAGAGATTATTGACGATAGATATAGGGTAGTAGGAGACTGACGTAGAATATGAGTGTGCGCATTCACACGCACGCACGCGTGCACGAACACACACACACACACACACACACACACACACACACACACACACATATGCATATAATATGTGGCTATAAGCACATATATATATTAAATAATAAAAGAGTGTATTCCACGAAATAACTCGGAAGGGCTCAAAATATTGAGCAAATATCAAAGTTCAAGTTTCCTAGATTCAATATGTATTGGCCGGACTAGGAAGGTGATAAACTAATCTGTCTTCTCTCCCTCCTTAAAATTTGGCACACACACACACACACACACACACACACACACACACACACACACACACACACACACACACATATATATATATATATACATAAAAGTTTTTAGGGGGTTAACTTTGAGAGCTGCATTCCCTTGCGATCGGTAAACATGTGTTTATTATAGTAGTTTGAATTTTAGAGTCCCTCTTAGCGTGAGGTGTTATTGTATAGTAATGCCCTGATATAAATTAAATATATTTATAGGGATAAATGATGGTTTTTTCCCTTATGAGGTTTTTTCACACTAACTACTTGATAAATTCTTATAAAGACTTTATCCTATTATTGAATTATATATATATATATATATATATATATATATATATATATATATATATATATATATATATATATATATATATATATGTATGTGTGTGTGTGTGTGTGTGTGTGTGTGTGTGTATAGTTTGAATTTACAATAAAGAAACAACAAACAAAACAAAAGACGAAGACGGGTGTGTAAACAAGAAATAGATGTATTAGTTCAACGCTCGGGAAGTGAGAAAGTATTTTACGTTTCGAGCCTACGCACTTCAACAGAAAGGAACTCAGAAATAAAAAAAGGTTTAGTGGCTAGCGATGAATCATGGCGAATGCCAGACTGAGGTAGTCAGATAGGAGAGCTAGCAAGAAGGGGAGACAATAAAGAAGCGGTGATCCTAAAACGAAGGTGCGTGTGTGTGTGTGTGTATGTGAGAGCGTGTATGTGCGTGTGGAGAGTAGCTGGTGACCTTGATGTGTGTGTGTGTGTGCGTGTGTAAGTGTATGGATGATGATGTAGGTGCTGGGAAGTGGTCAGTGCTAGTGTGTGCAGGATGGTCTGATGTGGTGTAGTGTGGTGTGGTATAGAGGTGTGTGTTGTGGTGGTGCTGGTTTGGTGTTGTGTGGTGGTCTGTGGCGTGGTGTGTGTTGGGATGAGGGCGATAATAGGGGTGGGGTGGGGTGGAATGTGTGGAATGTGTGGAATGTGTGGGATGGGATGTATAGCGATAGTGGGGTTGGAATGTGTATGGGTGGGGAACGATGGAGGGGTGACGATGAAAGGAGAGGGTGGAAGGGGGAAGGTGGGTAAGAGTGAAGAGAGGAAATAGGTGTCAAAGCAAGAAAGGAGATGAGGGTGGGAGAGAAAGGAAGTAGATGTGAGAAGAAGACAGGAGAGAGGAGGGGTGTTAGATGAAGAGTGAAGGAGAGTTGAGCTCATGTGGTGCAAAAGTGCGAAGAGAAAAGATTAATTCCTGTTCACGGCGAAGACGGGAGTCCGGATGGCCCCTATGCGAGGACAAGCCGAACGCAGACAGGTGTTGTAAAGAATGACCAGTAGAGCAGAAATGGCGCGAGACCAGGGTATCATTGCCGAGTCTGATGTCTCGGAGTTGTTTCGCGAACCGGTCGGCCAAGTGGCGTCCCGTTTGACCGATGTACAGAGAAGGAGAGAGAGACCAGAAGATGCAGTAGATGACGTTGCTAGAAGTGCTGAAAAGATTTACATGGAGTACAAAACATAGAGGAAATTACGATGATAAGGAGAGAGGGAATCGATTGTTAATGTTCGACAGCTCTTTCTGGGGTCTCTGAATTATCTAATAGTTGTAACGTTGGCAAATGGAGTGTGTAAAAAGTCGATAGATACATACATACATGCACACACATATATGTGTGTGTGTGTGTGTATGTATGTATGTATATTTATATATATATATATTTATTGGAATATTTAGCTGAAGATCAGCTGTGAAACGATCGTACTAAATTAACTAAAGGCAGGTGGGTTTTTTACTCTTCTCTACTGTTTTTTATTCTGTGTGTATCAAAAATATCGCTATCAATCTGGAGTAATAATTTGTAGTTTTGAAATCAGTAGTTCTTTGACTGCTATTTCTGAATTCTCAGTATGTTGGAGAAGCAGGTTACTGTCAATCCCTATATATTTATGATTATAAATGCTTTTTACCGAAAAGGTTTTTTCATACTGAGCTATCCGGCAAAATTGTTAATTATTAATTTTATTACTAATTGACGATTCCCTGCCCTGCATATATATATATATATATATATATATATATATATATATATATATATATATATATATATATATATATATATATATATACATATATATGTATACATATATACACAGACACACACATACACACACATATATATATATATACACACACAGATATGTATATATGTATATACATATATGTGCATAAACACCCATGAATATGCATGCACTCACACATATATACATATATATTGGGCCATACCATAAATAATGCGCTTTTGTCACTTTCATGAACTAAAATTCGGAGAGGGATGGGATAAACTGCCTGCATCAACTTGCTATAAATCCAGATACTTATTGTTAGTGTAAGATTTGAAGAGTGCAGTTCGATGTTAAGCTATTTTTTCAAAGCTATAATGGAAGTGACAAAGGAAGTATATTCGGCATATTTTTGCTGTATGAGTTCAATAAAATCAACAACGCAACGGAAAGTGCGAGGAATATTAATGCAGTATATGGAGATCGGACGATAAGCGTAGGGCAGTGTTAACGGTGGTTCTAGAAATTCCGAGCCGGAAACTACAGTTTAGAAGACGAACTTCGTCCTGGAAGATTAGTAGATCTCAACGAGGATGTCCTGCAAACCCTGGTGGAACAAAATCCTATCTTAAATGTTGGGGAACAAGCAGAGAAGCTTGGATTTAGTAATTCAACCATTCATAGACAGCTGCGTACCATCGGAAAATTGGGTGAATGAGTCCCTCTCAAATTTTCCGAGTCTAATCACGCGCAGAGAGTGAATGTGTGCTCTTCTTTGCTGTCACGTCTCACTATTGAAACTTTTTTGGACCGAATAGTGACTACTGAGGAGAAATGGGTTCTCTATAAAAATGTCAAGCGCCGAAAACAGTGGGTAGGGAAAGAAGAAACAACGGCACCCAAAGTTAAAGAATGTCTTCACCCACATTAGGTGTTGTTATCTCTTTGGTGAGATATGCAAGGTTTAGTCCACTTTGAACTTTTAAACTCAAACTAAACGGTAACAAATGAGATCTACTGCGAGCAGCTTGAGTGGCTTAAGTCAGCACTAGAAGAAAAAGGCCCATTCTTGGTTTCAAGATGAAAGGTGTTCTTCAATCAGAATAATGCTCGGTCACATACAGCGAGGATGACATTTCAAAGGCCTCACCCACCATATTCCCCGGACACTGCCCCATCTGATTATCATTTATTCCGCTGTCTTCAAAACCATTTGGGCAGAACAAATATGAATTCAGTAGACGAGGTCAGGACAGTAGTGGAGGAGTATTTTATATCGGCGGACAAGTGGATTTTGGAAGAAGTACTTTGCAAGTCTACCAGATAGATGGAAGGGCATTGTAGCAAAAATAAAGGAGAGGATATTTTGCATCAAAAAATAACTTTGTTTATCTAAATTTGGAAAAATAAAAGTATAATAAAAACCGCATTATTTATGGGATGCTGAACACTATTCAATTTTTTTTTCTCCGTGTTTTTCTCCTTGTCTCCGTATTCTTTCTGTTGAAGAGCGTAGCTCGAAACGTCAAAGACTTTCCGTATTCCCGAGCGTCATACTAATATATACTTTTGTTATTTACACCACCTGTCCTCGTCTGTTGTTATTATTTGTATATTCTCCCATATATATATATATATATAT
>NC_142929.1:158371861-158389361 GCF_046866305.1 Octopus bimaculoides | reverse complement strand
TAACCAGTTGAGTATTTTCCTTAGTGGCTGACGATACGTTCATTTTTTGGTCACGAGCTGAAGTAGTTGGAGAAGCATCATGGCCATGTGTTGAGAGGAATTTGGGTGGGGGTTGGATAATTCACCTCTGGAAACAGGGGTGTTTCGTTCAGCATCCTTAAACAACCCTTATTCATGGATCTTTTGAGCAGGATGGGCTACTCGACCCGAAGAAAATTGTAACTGGGCCCCACCTGCAGGGTGATATGAGATCACCATGTGACACACATATGGTTGTGATGCATGTACTCTTATCAGACGGGTAGTCATGATGGGTATACTGGGCTTCGTATATTTGTACCCCAGTGTCACATTGATGGCATGCACTGCTCCCTCATTCAATAATAATAATAATAATAATAATAATAATAATAATAATAATAATAATAATAATAATACCGACAACATCAACAATGACGTCGACGACGAGGAGGGGAGGAGGAGGATGAAGATGAAGAGGGGATGTGGATGAGGAGTGGAGGACTAAAAGAAGGAGGAAGACTACGAGGGGAAGGTGCAGGGAATGGAGAGGAGGAGGAAGAAGGCGATGAGGTGAAGCAGCAGTAGCAGCAGCAGCAGCAGTAGCAGAAGAAGAAGAAGAAGAAGAAGAAGAAGAAGAAGAAGAAGAAGAAGAAGAAGAAGAAGAAGAAGGAGAAGAAGAAGAAGAATTGGCATGTTTTGTCGTTTTTGTGATGTCTTTATATAACTGTCGATTTGTTGATGTTGTTGTTGTCGTGAAATGATTAAAAGCAGCAACATTAGTTATCTACCTTGAGATCTTCCTCAACTATATTGGAATCTCCGTCATTATTTTAGACATATTTTCCAGTTCTCAATCAATCTTACTGATCGATGGACTGATAGTTCCTCTCGCGCCGTTATATAACGATAAACTACACGAACACCAAATGGATATATTTGAAACAAAACAATAACAACATAAAAATGAAATAAATTAATATAAAATAAAAAGGAACACAAAATAAATAAATAGGAAATGTCTATACAAAACTACTCGGAGTAATTTGTATGATTACATCTATCTCTTTCTATCTTCAATCCGAAACTAGGGAGGTGATTAATTTCTTATGTATACTTTAAATGTTTTTGACAATATGACGATTGTTTTATAATATTTTGTTACTTTACTATTTGTTGTGTTTTATGAGTGTTTATGTGTAGATTTAGTTTTCGGTATTATTATTTATTTATTTATTTTTGTGTTTTGCTTTCTCCTTAATCCATCCGCCATTATAACTATAGTAACATAACTTCGAAGGAAACTTTCAATTTTATTCCGACAGAATGATAATAGCAATTTATATCTTACAAATATCATTTCGCAAATGAAGGCTGATTGAAAATATGTACATCTATTTTCTCATGTGTAAAACGCATTGTTTTATATTTAATTGCGGTACACTTAATGACTTACCGTGCAAATAACGTGCCGAATGTTGAATGTTCAGTTATACATGGCGTATATAACACACTGAGTGTTCTATAACCTACACATTATTATGTGCTATGATGCATCGAAAGTTCTATATCCAACGATATCTAGCGTATATAAAGATAAAAATGTATATAGAATGATCTATTGTGTATATATATAACATTGTGAATGGTGTGTATACAAGATGTGATGTATATAATGCACCGAATCTCGATGCATATAGGTAAACTGCCTCACTATGGTCTCCATCCCTCTCTCGTATCCTCGACAAATCGCAGCATCGTTGGCATGGGTTGATGAAGTAACCTTTGACACACTCTGGTAACAATCACAAGTATGGCCCAAGGGTCTATTTTTATCCCAGTAACTTTTCCTCGTATTCATCAGCGAACTATTAAATTTAGGTATTCAGCTTATTTACAATTTGTAAAGCCTGTTCACTGTATTCGGCTACCTGATGTCATCAACATTATGGATGTAAATGCCACTGGATTTACTTCAGTAATTCCTTCGTATAGCTACACTTTTATGAAGTATTCTTCGTTATAAAGCCAGTTTCTCGTGTAGACGAGTAGAGAAATACAACTACCAAAATATATTCTAAGCCAAATAAGCGAAACTGAGATTAAAAAACGAGATACCTTTTGACAAGTCACTTGATGAGATACATCTGCAGCCTATGATGCGCCATAACTGTTTTCACAGCATCTCACGTGCGTAGCACCCGTACAAGATGGGCCAAAACGATCGTAGTGAATCATAAAGAGTCTCGTGAATTCCATTTTCTTTATCTATCTATATGATACCTGTACCAGGTTATTGATTATGAAGTCTACCCTGTGAGGGTTTTAGTAATCAAGTAAATTTTTATCAGTAATAAATATATCACATATGTTATGTGTTAAATTCTCTCATAAACATAATTAGTACTTTAAAAAGGGAAGGAAAAAGAAAGTGATAGCTTTTTAAAGGAAAACAATCGATGCATTTAGAATGAAATAGCAATTACAAGTGACGATAACGAATCAAGCTTCAATGGAAGGTAGTTCTAAATCTCTGCATTCCTTTATGATATATGTCATAGTTGAGCAAATTGTCATTCTTACCTAAAATATATGTTTTTACGAAATAAAACAAACGACGTCTTCAGAAGTCAATTAGCCGTCGTATATATGTATATGTATATGTATATGTGTGTATATATATATATATATATATATATATATATATATATATATATATATATATATATATATATATATATATATATATATATATGTATGTATGTATCTGTGTCTGTGTCTGTGTGTGTCTGTGTCTGTGTCTGTGTGTGTCTGTGTTTGTCCCCCAACATCGCTTGACAAGCGATGTGTTTACGTCCCTGTAACTTAGCGGTTCAGCAAAGAGGACGATAGAATAAGGACTAGGCTTACAAAGAATAAGTCCTGGGGTCGATTTGCTCGACTAAAGGCGGTGCTCCAGCATGGCCACAGTCAAATGACTGAAACAAGTAAAAGAAAAGTAAAAGAATATATACTCAACCACTATCCTGCACAAATCAATCAAAGCTGTTGTTAGATATGTCACTAATTTGATAATGTATTGGCCGATGTAGACCAGTATTTAGAAACAAGTCTTAACGCGGATCATGTTTCATAAACTATGTAAAAAGCCGGATTGGTTAAAGTTGTCGTTGTTTAGGCATAGGTTACAGTATGTCGAGGAGATCTTTGGTCAACAGGTTTCCAGCGCTGACTAACTCGTCATTTTGTATATTTATGACCACATTGTACAATGCCTCGCACTGTTCTCAGAGTACTAGGTTTAATTTAAAGATTTGACTATGCATTTCATAATAAGTAAAATAAAACACATTGCGGTTATCCCGTTGGCACGTGGCCAGTGACAGTGGCTATTTCTAGATTGCTACGCATCAGTCAAACACTCAGTATTTATACATTGCTCTAGATTTTTAATTTGTTAATATCTACGTTTATGATCTGTATCATCCTCTTACCTTACCAAGATTAAAATAAAAAGAAAAGAAAAGGAACTCAACTACGATGGTGACCAATTACAACAATGTGGGACAATGAGGCTGTACTGCCAGAACCGAAAGTAGAAACACTATGACGTGACTAACTGATTAGACAGCCCGAGAAAATAAACTAAAGTAATATTTTGAGCCACCGCACATCACCCTAGTGGGAAGTCAATGTTAGACGGAACATCCGAGCGTCGGTAGATTGTTTGTTCTTTCTTAAATATATTTTTCTATGTACTTTTCCAAAATTTTCGAGATTATGATATTTTACGTCTTTGATTTCTCTCGAGTATACGTTGAATAAAACAGAACCAGGCAAGGGAGAAATGTGATGTCACTAACCAGTTATATGCTTTGAGTTATATTTTCATAGGGAGCTCAGATTGGATCATTTGCTGCCAAATGAGTTTGGGCAAAATTATTCGTATAGTGGCAAATGTTATTCTTTAGAAAATACACATGCGATCAAGCTTGTCCAAACGCGTTGGTATCAATTTAAATTTCACCCAATCATATCCCATATCATATGCTCCTATAGAATTCGAAATCACAGCACATGAGCACATCGTGGCACAATGATTTTACTTCATTTGACCCTGATGTAATCAATATTACACCTTGACAAATATGTATGTTTATATATAAATGTATGTATGTATATATATGTATATGTATATATATATATATATATATATATATATATATATATATATATATATATATATATATATATATATATATATATATATATATATATATATATATATATATATATATATACCTATATCTGAATATGTATATACATACATACATACATACACACATACATACACCACTCAGGTACATACCTATTCACATATGTGTGTTTATGCATGTATGTATAAGTATGTATGCATACATGCATAAATACACATGCGTGAATATGTATGCATGCGTGTTGTGTGCATGTGTATATGCGAGTGTGTATATGTGTGGAAGTGATCACGAATGTGTCTATCGCTGCCATATGTAACTTATCCTTAAACTCTAGAAAAGTTATGAAGAAGATTTCATATAAAAGAATATACATCGATAAAATAAAAAAAAACATAGGAATACAAAAAATCTAAGCATCTAACATAAAACGTACGTTTTCATTATATTTTTAGTTGATTTGTTATCATTATTAGTCATTTTATAATCCTTTTTATGAGGGCTGCTATGATTATTATTATTATTATTATTATTATTATCATTATTATTATTACTATTATTATCATCATCATCATCCTCATCCTCATCCTCATCTACATCATCATCATCATCATCATCATCATCGTCATCATTGTTACTATTATTATCACCATCATTATAATAATAGTAATAATAATAATAATAATTATTATTATTATTATTATTATTATTATTATTATTATTATTACTATCATCATCATCATCATCATCATCATTATCATTATTATTATTATCATCATCATCATTATTATTATTATCATTATTATTATTGTTGCTGTTGGTGTTGTTGTTATTTCTATTATGGTGTATCATTGCTATTAGCATGATTTACTTGTATTTACTATTGTCATTAGTATTAATAATTCTTGCATTAAATAACATCATGACTTTAGAAATTTTTTATATACTTTTCGTTAGATGACACGAATTTTTCGTCAGTTAATAATAATCAAATTAAGAGGCTAGATAAAATATTTATCAAATCTCACACTGTTGTACAACGCCTTCTCATTCTTTGCAGCCATTTTGAGATGAGATGTACTTCAGGCGGGAAACAATGGCGTCACAGGTAGCTTAAGTTGAGTCACGGAAACGATTTCAACCACTGACCGTGTGTCGTGTCTTGGAGGCTGGGTTGACGAGTTTCCTATTTCCTATTGCTCTATGCAAAAGTAAAGCACGATTTCTGAAACTCGGACACACCTTTATCGCATTTTTGCAGACTTCATATTCGATTTTTATTTTTAATTCGTAATTTCAGTCTATTTATTTTATTTATTTACTCACTGATCTAAAATTTCAGATTTGAGGAAAGAAAAAAAAAGTTATCCCTCTTTCTTTTCATTGTTTATCAAAAGAATTACTATCAGAATTTAATTTCAGAAAACTTCTATTCACTTACTCACACACAATATATAGATGTGTGTGTGTATGTGTATGTGTGTGTGAATGTGTGTGTGAATGTGTGTAAGTATTTGTCTGTATGTATGCAGATATGTATATATGTATGTATATATATGTATTCATATATATGTACATATAGGTATATTTGCGTATGGATGCACGAATCTATATTTTTTATTTATTCTTTCTATCAACTACATTCTGCCAACTATGTGTGGGGGTTGCATGTGGGTGTAGGGTACGCGCGCTTGTGAGTGTATGCACGCGTGTGTGTGTGTGTGAATACGCACTTATACATGCATACATACACACAAACATATGCTTGTATCTAAGTATATGGATAGTATGACAAATTCCATCAGAATTTGAAATGAGGAATGATTTTCCTAAATTACGAAGAAATTTCAAAGTTATTATTTCAATTGCCATCGTTTTAGATTTTTTGTTTTCTAATTTATCATAAAAGATATCAGGATATCATAATTTACCTACAGCACACGCACGCTCTCACACATGCACACACACACATACTCAATCACACATACACACATGTATCACAAACATACACATAGTCATACATACACGCCTGTACGCAAGTATGTGTGTACGTCAGTGTTTGTGTGTGTGTATGCGTTTATGTATGTATATCATAATATAAAGAATCATAGAGGATTGGGAATCATAAAACTTATTTCACTTATCTTTTTGTTTCATTTTATTAACTCTGTATTACATTCTATCATTTCACTGCGCTCTATCCATCACCTCTCGCTATTTCGCAATGTGTTTCTGTCGTCCCCACTTTCTTTTTCAATCATATAACTAGTAGCCCTCTATTAATTCATATTTCACTCTGTACGTATGTGCGTACACACGTACACAGACATATATATGTAACCTGTATATATATAACTTGTATATATATATATATATTTATTTATTAATAGTTATCGCCAAGCCAACATGGCAGTCCAAAAAATAGGACGAATGCTGCCGTTGATTAGCCCTAAGAGGCCATCACCTCTAGCTAGCTATGTGACACACGAACATGTGTCCATTATAACCTTCGAACAGAGAAGGTCAACCGCTGGTCTGGCATCTACAGACTAGTTTCGGGGTATTGCCCCTTGTCAATGTAGAGCAGCCGAACCGAGCAGGCGTCGCTACTGACCGTCTGTACGAAGGATCATTTACCTAAATTCAGTGGAATACATCCACTGGTTTTCAAAAATAGAAATATTAATATTTCTAAGTCTTTCTAAAGGAGACTACGGCAGCGGTACTGGATATTAATAGTTATCGGCAAGCTAACATGGCAGTCCAAAAAAATAGGACGAATGCTGCCGTTGATTAGCTCAAAGAGGCCATCGCCTCTAGCTAGTTATGTGACACACGAACCTGTGTCCATATAACCTTCGAACAGGGGAGGTCAGCCGCATCCCCTTGCTGGTCTGGCATCTACAGACTAGTTTCGGGGTATTACTGACCAGCAAAGGGAAGCGGCTGACCTCCCCTGTTCGAAGTTTATAATGTTCACATGTTCGTGTGTCACATAGCTAGCTAGAGGCGATGGCCTCTTGGAGCTAATCAACAGTAGCATTCGTCCTATTTTTTGAACTGCCACGTTGGCTGTGCGATAACTATTAACATCCAGTACCGCTGCCGTAGTCTCCTTTAGCGAGACTTAGAAATATCAATATATATATATATATATATATATATATATATATATATATATATATATATATATATATATATATATATATATATATATATATATATATATATATATATATATATTCCTCTTTCTCACTCACAATATGTTTTTTATGGTTTTCTGTTCATGGAGTAGAATCCGAAACGTTAAGGAAAACACTTTATGGCAGGATCTGAACACAGGTATTAGAAGTACTGCATTAAATATTTGTAAGCCAATCAATGCACCCGATAATTTTTGCTGCCTTAGTATCTTATATAACAGTTTTCAAAAGATACAATTTAATGAGATTTACTTGAATCCCAGGACCAGAACTTTTGGAGGAGGGCAAAATCGACGACTACACCCTCATGGTTAATCACGAACAATTATTTTTCTACATTATTTTTAATTCATTTCTCATCCGTTTGCATCTTAGTGGCACATAGCATTGGTTCTCGTCACTTTAATTCAAATACAAAATTCACAGTGCAAGCAATGAGACTCAGACAAATTTTATTTAACGATTGAATCCAATTCATGAGAAAATTTAGAAGTGTAAACAGTCTCAGATTGGAATGAAAGTAAAGTTTAACTAAATAGCGATGTAGATTCTATGTCGACGAAACAAGTTTCTTGTAAATACCTTCGTTTCTCACGCCACCCAAAACCCGGCTGGGTGAGACACAAATAGACGAATAGTATTCTAAATGCTGTCCAAATTTCAGTTACTCCATATGTGTATATATATATATATATATATATATATATATATATATATATATATATATATATATATATATATATATATATATATATATATATATATATTCTCATACAGGCAATCTAACCTAGATAGATGAAGCCTAACCATATTTCCAAGTTGCAGTCTACGCACGCATCGATCAACACTTTTCAGATATTTTCTCTGCTGTAAGATTGTTGTATTTGATGTTTTGTTCTATTTATTCTTGTCATACATTATTTACATTATTTACATTTGACGGATATTTGTCCTCATTTTGTTTGTTGTTAACACAACGTTTCGGCTGATATCAGGTGTCTTGGTGAAATTTCGAAACTGGGTTCTCATTCCTAAGGTATTTTTCTATGTTTTTATTATTATTATTATTATTATTATTACTATTATTATTATTATTATTATTATTATTATTATTATTATTATTATTATTATTATTGTTGTTGTTGTTGTTTTTGTTCAGGTCACTGCTTGGAATCGAACTCGGAATCTTGAGGTTAATAGCCCGCGCTCTTAACCGCTACGCCATATGCCCGAGCTCGATTCCAAGCAGTGACCTGAACAATAATAATAATAATAATAATAATAATAATAATAATAATAATAATAATAATAATAATGATAATAATAATAATAACAACAACAACAACAACAACAACAACAACAGCAACATCGAAAAATACTTTAGAAATGAGAACCCAGTTTCGAAATTTCCCTAAGACACCTGATGAAGGTTGGAGGGTATATCAGCCGAAACGTTGTGTTAACAACAAACAAGATGCGGACAAATATCCGTCAAATGTAAATAATGTAAATAATGTAAACAATGTACATAATTCCTCATCTCTTAAATATAAAACTTTATTCTTGTAATGTTCCATAGACCTTACTCTGGGAACGACCAACGAGTTCTCGACTACCCACATCCGATGAAAAATATCTGGTTTCCAATGTTTTGAGAACAGTCACACACCAAATCGTTATACTTAGATCTCTTTCTCTCTTGCTATTCCTACATCGTTTTCTTCCATGACACAGTCAAATTCATTAGGATTAGAGGCCTTTGTGCCTCAGAAGGCAAAATATCAACCAAATCTGTGTGATATGTGATGAGAATTTTAATTGCTGCTCCAGGTCATCTTCCATCACTTAAGCACGTGACATAGCAAACCATTGAAGCCGTCCACGGATCTTTTCTTAGGCCGCTATCCCACCTTAGCATTCGCTGTCTTACTGTATGCATTTCTCCATGAATGCCATTGCGATGTGTGTGAGGGTATGTGAGTGTGTGTATCTGTATGACCCAAATGTCCTACTATCTGTTACTCAGAATTTTGTGTTTATCGTTGATCATGCTAGTTGCATGATTAACAGGAAAACGCCAGGCTCTAGATCGCTATAAAGTGACATCTAGGCGCTTCTATGAAAGCTTTTCCAATAATACTTCTACAGAGAACTTCTTTCCGCCTATTTCTAATCACACTTGTACATATGCGTGCATGAGAACAGACACATACATATATATACTTACCTACATACATACATGTAGATATAGATATGTAAAAGTAGAAACACGTCCACGTTTGTACAGGAAGAATATAGTAACATATTGGTAGCGACCCCACCAAGTAAATTACTAAGTTACGAAGGTACAATAGACCAAGTTGACCCCAATGTCATTTGATCTGAGAACCATCAGGCACAATATTAGCAATTGCAATATATTTAATAATGGTATTCAATTTTTCTAGACCATTCTACCTTATGTACTTCACTCAGTTAGGTGCAATATTATTGAAACACTCTCCAGAGTTAGTCGTCAGTAAAATACATGTTGATATGACTATTTATCATTATGCTATTGTTGGAAAATTGAATGCTAAATCAGTTCTTCTTACTGCCTATGTAGATTGTCTGTCCACCAGTCTATCTGTCCCCACATTTGTTGCTCTGACATCTTCAGTCTGTCACCCTTTTATTCCCACTACTTCTTGCCTGTCCTATATCTTATAATTTTCATTTATCTATTTATTTATTGATATTTGCATATCATTCTATCTTATCTCTCACTCTTCCTTTCCATTTTTTCTTCTATCTTTCTATGCTGCTCTAACTTACCTTTTCTTTCCGTATCTCTCTGCTTTCTCTCTCAATATATATATTGTGTGTGTGTGTGTGTGTGTGCGTGTGTGTCACTGTGTGTTTGTATGTATACATACACATACAAACAGATACACAGACACATATATATATACATACACACACAGATATATGTATATGAATCTATATACGCAGATACATACATACATACATACATACATACATACATACATACATACATACATATATATATATATATATATATATATATATATATATATATATATATGTATATATATATATATATACATATATCGGTATCAATCTGTAGCTTTAGAATAAATTATTTCATATTCTTTTATATAGCTTTAGCTCAGTGTCTGAATATTTCCTTTGAATTTGTCTAAAGATAATAATAATAATATGATATTAATATTATATGTGCGTGTGCGCGTTTGTGTGTGTCTGCCTCTGTGTGTAAGTGTGTATATATATATATATATATATATATATATATATACATGTATATACATATACATACGTATGCATAAAAATATGTGTGTATAAATATACATATATGCATGTATATATGTATGTAGTTGCTTGTAAAATATCTCAAAACAGATTTTGTAACAATTATAGAAGCATATCGATTATGATTAACAAACAAGAAGAAGTGGCAGCACCAAAAGAAGCAGTAGCAGCAGCAGCAGCAGCAGGAGTAGTAGAAGTAGTAGTAGTAGTAGTAGTAGTAGTAGTAGTAGTAGTAGTAGCAGCAGCAGCAGCAATAATGTTAAAATCAATGAAAATAATATTTACAAAATAACAATAATAACGGTAGTAATGATAATAATAATAATAATAATATAATAATAATGATAATAATAATAATAATAATAATGATAATAATAATAATAATAATAATAATATTAATAACAATAATAACAACAACAACAACAATAATAATAATGACAATAATAATAATAATGATAATAATAACAATAATAATGATAGATTACAAAAATATAAACTCACAGATTTTGTTCGTTACAATACAAGCATTGAATACCAATGTCTCATTTGTTACGATTTTTTGTTTTCTTTCTGACGTTCTTTTTTTAACATCTTCGGGAAAACATTTAGAATCCACTAATGATAAACCAAATGTAGCATAATGCTAATATAAAACCATAACAATCAGAATAAAAACAAATAAATATACTGAGAAAAAGAAGAATAATGTCAGTATGTTCGATTCCCTGAACACTACCCAGCGTCATTATCATCATCATTATCATTTATTTGTTGTTGTTGTTCTTCTTGTTGTTCTTCTTCTTCTACTTGTGGTGGTGGTGGATGCACTAGTTAACAATAAAGTGTAACTCATTATTAATCGTGGAAGAAATACAAAGTAGTTGTTTTGTCCGTAGATAAACCTACCTCTGTGGATTGATAACCGTTGAGAAGACAGTTCAGTCGGAACACGTTGCCATGAAAAACAACCATGCCTTATAAAGCCCAGCTGCCATGTAGGATAAGAATGGGTGTATGGCAAAGGACAAGGTCATGCGGAAACATGCACTGGTGAGGATAACAACGGCGAGAGACGTGCAAATGTGTGGATTGCAATAGTGAAGTGGTGAATCATGTGAGCGTAGAATACCGATAGCACATGCACGATCAACCGTTACCCCCGCATATTTTCCATCAGCCAATCACACTTGTTGTACAAGTGTGATTAGCAAATGAGTGTATAGGAGTGGTGTGGCTTTTGAGGTCAACGACTAAAAAGAATGGTAGCATGCCAAAAAAATTGAAAGTCATGAAATTTTTAAACTTCACTGTCTCAAGCCATCCGTCTTCACGACACTCCGCGGTCCCCCTAAAATCACTTCGCTGTCCCCTTGAAATCGCCTCGCGATCCTCTAGCGGACCGTGGACCCCAGTTTAATAGCCACTACATTAATGTAATGAATCGAGTTTATTTGTAGTCTTGTGCATAGGTTAGAAAATCGTAAATATATATTGTTAATAAGGCAGCGAGCTCGCAGAATCTTTAGAACGCCGGGCAAAATACATAGCGACATTTCGTCTGTCTATATATTCTAAGTTCAAATTCTGCCGAAATATCAACGCTAAGCAGTGTTTAGGCATAAGCCAACTTCAGGTTAACTAAAATACGCTTGCGAAATATTTCAACGACTAAAGGCAAATTCACTGCAGTTACCGTCGCAACACTTGTCAGATATATTGTTTTCACACTTTTCTTCCAATAAGAGATACATTTTTCTCTACAATAACTACAGTGCCTATAGCAGTCGAAATATGTTACAGACATATTTTAACTTACGTTAAGTTCACTCATGGCTAAACACTACTTGACGCTGAGATTTCAGTAATATATATATATGTACATGTGTGTGTGTGTGTGTGTGTGTGTGTGTGTGTGTGTGTGTGTGTGTGTGTGTCACTGTATAGACCAGACTATAGTATATTGACACACACCTCTGGTCAGAATGCGCTTCCTCGCATTCTTGTAGCTTTCGGATGATGCCAACCCGTTGGGTAGGCGGGCAGGCCAAGATTCACTCTAAGCAGAGTGCAAGGTTACAAATCTATAGCTGAATGAACTGTGAAGTGTTTTGCTCAAGAACAAAACGTACCATCGGTCTGGAGTCGAAACCACGACTTTGCGATAGTGTATGCAACTCTCTAGCTACTAGGCCACGCGCCTTCACACACACATACAATCATATAACCACCACCATGAATATGTATTATATATATATATATATATATATATATATATATATATATATATATATATATATATACACATGTGTGTGCATATATCCGTTTATACATTTATGTAATGTTTATATATGTACATGCATAAACACACACACGTTTATATATATATATATATATATATATATGCGTGTGTGTATGTGTGTGTATGTGTGTGTACGTGTGTGTATGTACGTGTGCGTACGTGTGTGTATGTACGTGTGTGCGTGTGTGCGTGCGTGTGTGTGTGTGTGTGTGTGTGTGTGTGTGTGTGTGTCTGTGTCTGTGTCTGTGTGTGTGTTCGCATACAATAAATGGAATTGGCGCCATTATAGTCTGCAACTAAAGGTGAAAGTTGCTGTCCATTCAAGTTTTTGTTGCTTTACCATCTTCCCTATATTTTTGCCAATGCTAAGAGCTGTGCCCACTATCTGTGAATTCGTTTTGATTACACAAATCAGAGGAATCTCTTAAGCTCATTGGGAAACATGAAACGCAATTTTGTTAGCAAAGCGACGTATGGCCGGAAGCAATGCGACTGGACACGACGTACATCACCCACATCTATTATCAACCACAATACAAATAACAGGTAAATACATACATACGTATGTACATACATACATACATACATACATACATACATACATGCATACATACATACAAACATACATACACGCATACATATACATACGTGCATAGGTGGCAGTGATATAATGAGTCGCATTGGCGTTGGGAAAGACTATGCGAGACAAGGTGAAGAGTAGTGTACCCTATAATTTTGACATTCCAGAAAGCCTAAGCAAGTCACTGACTGTTTGGTTTGTCACTAAAATAATGAAAAACAAATGGAAACGTTGTTTACCAATGATGTTAGATGGAATCGGACGGAGAGCTACAATCACCAAATAACAGGTGGTGTACCAGCATAAGACAATATAATGATGGCTAGACTGATAATCGGTAGAAATTAATTTTTAGGTACGAAAATTATCCAGAAATATTCCATTGGTCTTTTGAGATGAATCAAGATTTATGACAAGTTCTGTACAGAATGAAGTAGTAGTACGATAAAGCAATATGTGTGAAGTCACTTACGTTACAGCTGGAAAGCAAACGTGATAGCAATTATTTGAAGCACAGATAAAAGGAAGCCGTCCTGGCTAGCAGAATTAAATCGAACTAATGTGTAATCAACACAAGTAGAAACAGTTAAGAGACATTTAACAAATATATACAAATATGGACTGGTATAAAATTTCAAATATGTTAAAATTACAGATGAAATTACATGAAGGCGTACAAACACATTCACAAATATTCGCGGTGTTTTTTATAATTATAGGCTTCCTATGTAAATACACCTGTACAAAGACATTCACATGCATAAACATATGAATACATACACGTCAGTGCACGCGTGTATGGGTGTATATACATGCATATATGTGGTGAGCATACCATTAGGAATAACAAAACCTGGTAGAATGTGATTTGAGCGGGATTTGACTTATATATATCTATAAAGCCAATCGACAAAATAGGATCTCCTGTATTCATCCACCAGAATACATATATATGAAATTGGAGAAGGTTTATAAAGTTCAACATCCTCTAAAAGACTGAAAAATATACATCTGGCTGTGTCGGTGTGTTTATGTTGCCGTAATTTAAGTGGTTCAGTAAATGAGCCCGATAGAAATAGGTACCAGGCTAATAAAAAAAAGTAATGGGGTCGATTCATTCGACTAAAATTCCAGCATGACCACAGTCTAATGACAAAAACATATATATATACACACACACACACACACATATATATATATATATATATATATATATATATATACTTTATTTTTGTGATGTTTTTAGCAGCTTTAATAATAAAACATATTACTCGACTTCCGATATTCATTTTTTTTTCTTTACTCAAGGCACAAGGCCCGACATTTTGCGCTTGAAACTCAAGAGTACCAACGAATTTGAATCAAGCTGTTTTGATCCATATATGTAACTCCTAACAGATTGGTTGAGCGCCCCTCTCTCTCGTTTGTCCACTCACTCGTATATATATATATTACCCGTCCTTGTCTTTTTCTTTTTTTTTTTGTATCGTCTAACTGTCCGTATCTTTTGTCGCCTGTTACGTTCTTATTCCATTTTTTTTGTTTATATATATATATATATATAAATTCTGCACGCCTTTTTCACTCTTTCCTCTTGCCCCTTAACACTTTCTTCGTTTTTTTTTCTCACTCCCACCCTCTCTCACATTTCTTGGCCTTCTCTTCATTCTCATCACTTTCCCTCGATCTTTACCTCACTCTGTCCCTTTCCTTTTTTTCTCTCTTTCTCGTCCCTCCTTAATTCTTCAATCCCTCTTCTCCCTACTTCTCTCCTCTCCTTCCACGTGACCGGTGTTCGGCCAAGCCTGACCTTTCTTTCTTAGTTCGACTACCATCCGTATAGTATCTCTTATATTCCTTTCCATGACTTTATATATTGTACTAATAAAATTAGAATATTTCGTGTATTGAAGTATAACCGATTTATTAAGCATGAATTTTAACAAAAAAGTCAGGTATGGACTTCCAAGGACCATATGGACCATGGCTGAGAACCAGTGGTGTAAATTATGAATTTTGTTCCTAATTTGTAAAATATTTTTATAAGGAAATTAAAATACGCAAAATTTATTCTCGAAATTTTCTAGGTTTCTCTCAGTTTATGATTTGTTTAGGAGTGGCTGTGTGGTAAGCAGCTTGCTTACCAACCTCATGGCTCCGGGTTCAGACCCACCGTGTGGCACCTTGGGCAAGTGTATTCTAATATAGCCTCGGGCCGACCAAAGCCTTGTGAGTGAATTTGGTAGAGGGAAACCGAAAGAAGCCCGTCGTATATATGCATATATATATTTGTGTGTATGTGTATGTATATGTTTGTGTGTCTGTGTTTGTCCCCCCCAACGTCGCTTGACAACCGATGCTGGTAAACACACCTTAGCGGTTCGGCAAAAAAGACCGATAGCATAAGTACTAGGCGTCCAAAGAATAAGTCCTGGGGTCGATTTGCTCGACTAAAGGCGGTGCTCCAAATGACTGAAACAAGTAAAAGAGTAATATTTCACTCGATTATGTCGTGCGTAGTTCGTACTGGTGATGTCAGTTTTTTATATCGTTTATCTTTTCCTTGTTTCAGTCATTAGACTGCAGCCATGCTGGAGCACCACCTTGAATTTTTAGTCGAATGAATCAACCCCAGTAGTTATTTTTTCTGTCTGGTACTTATTTTATCGGACTCTTTGTCGAACCGCTAAGTTACGGGGATGTAAACATACCCACACCGGTTGTGAAGTGGTGATGGGTGTACAAACACAGACACACACTTAAAAGGATAAATAAATAAATAAATACACACACACACACACACATATATATATATATATATATATATATATATATATATATGTTGTTGTACTTGGGGATGGTCATATTGCCAATTTAGCCAATAAAAACACACGCACTGTATATTTGGTGTTAATTTGCTTCAGCTTTATATTACATTAATCTTAATCTTATTTCGGTCAGAGTTCTTTCGTCACACTTCTGTGACCTCATCAGTGGTCCTTTGTTTCCTTCTTTCTTATGTGTGTCTCACCTTGCTAACTATCAGCCATTTTGTATTTTGTATTCTTATTGTATGTGTCTACGCATGCGTGTCCTTCAATGTGTCTGTGTCTTTTGTAAGTGCATGTGTGTATGGGGAGTGTCTGTATAATATATATATATATATACCAAATTTGGTCGTCTCGTGGCTATATAGTAGAAGACACGCAGTGGGACTGAACCAAGAGCCATTTGGTTGGGAAGCAAGCTTCTTACCACGCAGCCACTCCTGTGTCGGCGTATATGAAAGCGTGTATGCCTGTACGTATGTAGTTAAGTGTACGCATGTATCTATAAACATTTGTATATAAAATTATATACTTATATATATGAAAGTAGAGAGAGAGAGAAAGAGTGAGAAAAAGACAGAAGGACAGAGGTAGACAGACAGACAGAAATACAGACAGATAGATAGATAACTAGATAGATAGATAGATAGATAGATAGATAGATAGATGGATAGATAGATAGATAGATAGATAGATAGATAGATAGATAGATAGATAGATAGATAGATAGATAGATAGATAGATAGATAATGATATATGCAACCTAAGTTATCTGAATCCAAGTGGATTAGTTAAAAAAAAAGACTGAGCAAATATTTGTAATAAAGAAAAGATAAAAAGAGTGAAAAACAAGGAAAGAAGAGAGTGTGGAGTTCGTAAGTGTGTATTTTGAAGTGATGTCTTATGATTATATTGTTACAGATATAAGATAATGAAAATACAAAAACATAAAGAAAACAAGGAAAAATATCTGTATGTTCAAGTGAGAGAAGACATAAGGTCTAAAAGATTGGGAATAGAAGAAAGGA